>NC_132794.1:71141992-71334492 GCF_048418805.1 Vulpes vulpes | reverse complement strand
TTCTCTACGTGTTCCAACAGAGAAAAAATGCTTCCCCAAGATAAATGAAAATGTTCTTTGAATGCTAAGAAGTCCGTGGATGTCTTATCTATGACACCATTATAAATAAAAAAGTCATAATCCCATGGTGATTTCACAGCTGTCAAAGGTGTTGTGACTTTCATGATCTGTGAAAGGAAAGTGTCACAAGAGATGAAATAGGATTGTGGTCTTTTAAATGAGTGGTCAAGACACTATCACATTGTCATTTATTACCCATTTCTGGGAAAATGTGGATCCTAGTTTTGACTTACATACACGTCATAACTGGAAAATCTGGCTAGTATATATCATGAAATTCATCACCAGAAGTGTATCTTAGAGGTCACTCGAAGCTATTATCATTTTTATAAAAGTGTTATAAAATTGCTCAAGGAAACTGATCATATAAAAGTTGTGCATTTAGTTTACTCTGATATGGTCAGCCGAACCCATAATCTCTGTGATCTACATTTTAAATATGCATGAATGGAAGCATGTCACTGCCTTCTCATTCATTCATAAATTATCCACCAGTCCTGAAAAACAGGGTGAAATATTTCTTGCAGTCTGTACAGTAACATCAAATATGCTCATCAAAGCTGTCCCGTCTATTCTGACTTTCTAACAGGCCATCAGTTTCTAGCATTTTTAGTTCTTCTGCCACCTTCTGTTAATATCCAGGAGCGATTTGTACAAGGAGCATTATCTTGTGTGTGATCACCCTTGCCACTTACTCTAGGCTTCATTTGACATATGTTCTTTTATTCTTAAATCTGGTATCTTCTTAGAGGACATAAGTGGAGTTGTGCCCGGGTAGAGAGAATCTGAAATCTCACAACAACACTAAAGAAGCATTGTCTTTTTCATTTGCTTCTGTCCATACTGATTGAAATTTTAAGACATGTAAACATACTACATTTATTTTTAAATGCCAAGAAGGTTCTCTAAGAATGGGATGATGGGCAGTTTTCTCCCTTATACTTTTCTGCATGAAAAAAAATGGGATAAATGTGATTTAAAAATAAAATCAGAAGAGGTTTGGGTGACAACAGCAGTATATGTCACACATATCCCTTAAAAAAAGAGAGAGAAACGGAAATTGTGTTGTCTGTGTCCAGTGTGAAATCACTACATTTCGCCATTGAAACCTGTTGCACTACTAAAATAGATACTCTGCCTCATAGTCTAGATGTTCCTAATGGCCTGGGGACCTGGAGGGGCCGGGAGGATGTGACAGGAGGGCATAGATATTTCATATCCTGCCTTCTCATCTGTAAGCCAGGTATCCAACTTACTGTGTGGATTGCTTCTTGCTTAGGGATTTAAGGAACAGATTGTCTTCAATATGCCAGCGTTTACAGGCATATAAGCCCATCTTTACCAAATTGTAGGGTTATGCTACTTTCTGAATTTTGAAGAGTTTTTGGAGGACTCAAAAAAAAAAAAAAAAAAGACCCAAGTAATTCATCAATAACTATGGTGCCACAGCACTATATTGAGTATTACTATTAGATTTCTCATGCTTTGTCTTTACTAATCAAGTATTAATTCATAAAAAATTCAAGGCAGAGAGCTATGTAAAAGAAAAGTAAGCTGAGAGATGATTTATTATTAAACGACATTAAGCAAACACAATATTTTTAAAATAAAGAAAACCTTCAAATTCTTTTTCTTTTCTCAGGTTCTAGGCAGTGAAATAGTTAGACTATCATCTCAAGTAAAAATGCTGAAAAGCAAGCATTAGTCCGGGGCGGGGGGGGGGGGGGGGGGAGATTTCCTTTAGAGGCAGACTTAAACAGCAGTGAGCTTTTGTATACTTTTAACTCAAGAGTGTTATAGGCATAGGGATGATGGAAAAAGCCTTCTTGCCAAGACTCTAGCCCTTTCTGATCTTCTCAAGGTACCAAAAGAGGATACAAACTGTTTGGTGGATGAAGACCAATTCCTTCCTCATGGATGGGCAAGAGAGAGCTGGAGAAATAATGCCTCCTGTAGCAGACATCAGTGCAGGCAGGAGGAGCCACAACTCCTAGTGGAAGACAAGTGGCACATGTTCCAACAGAAATGGCCTGTGGCTACATTACTGCCTTCCTCCAAGAATGGAGTCTGATGATGGGAAGGTTAGAATTCAGAGTAGAATGACCAGGCTTCATGAGTGAGAAACAGACACGTACAGTCATCACAGATGGACATGTATGCAACTGGCTGGTCCTGCCAGTCATGTGTTTGATCCTGTTGCCAAGAGCTTGAGACTTTTATAAGAAGCGCAGCTCTGGACGAGAGGTTTGCTGGGGAATCAGGTTTTCTTGGAAATATGGTTTTGAAGTTCCTTATCCTTACAGAGACTCATGAAAATGGAGCAACCTTGGGAGAAGATTTTGAAAGAAGAGGATTCTTTTTTTTTTTTTTTTTTTAATTTATGATAGAGAGAGAGAGAGAGGCAGAGACACAGGCAGAGGGAGAAGCAGGCTCCATGCACCGGGAGCCCCACGTGGGACTCTATCCCGGGTCTCCAGGATCGCGCCCTGGGCCAAAGGCAGGCGCCAAACCACTGCGCCACCCAGGGATCCCGGAAGAAGAGGATTCTTAAGTCTCTCTCAGGCAGTGCCTTCCAAAGGCATAGGCCTAGGGTGTCTATGTAAAGCAGCAAATGCCTTTAAGACCTTTGGAAAGAAGAGCACTGGTATAGGAATGGGGTTCCAGAGTTTGACAGTGGCTGTTTTAGAACAAAGGGATTATACCTCCCTACCTTCTTGGATGATATTCCAGTAAAGACCTGTTCTCAAAGGAAACACACTCTTGGACATCAAATAGACCACTCAGGCACAGGGAAGCTATGGGTTTGGAGTCAGCTAAAGCATAACTGTAGTACATCTGTCACAGAGAATGCCACACTTGGGAGCACTTCACACTTAGAGCTGGAAAAGACATGTCTCTCAAGAGAAAGCCTTCCCAAATTAAAGCAGTGCATCAGCATTGTAGGATCCATTGAGCAGGTAAAGACAAAGCTGCTTCACAGCCTGCTAGGAATAAGAGCCCTGATTAAAGGTCATGCCGTGCTTCAGATTTTGGTTCCTTCTGTTATTTTTCCTTTACTATTTATCTCCATGAACTTGTCTACAATTATTTGCTGCCTGCCTTTTTTCCCTCCTCCTACCTTCCTTCTTTCAATTCCTTCCTTCTATTCTTTCCTTCCTATCTCCCTTCCACATTTTTTTTTTTTTTAAGATATGCTGTCCTCCCAATGTGATGTTACTGACCCAATAGCAACATAGTTTTCCTTCTAGTGGGGATGGCTCTCTGTCCTGCTATCCACATTCTCCCCTGGTCCTTCCTGAGACCCTGGCCACAGCTTTGCCAGAGCCCAAACCTGTGGCCATGGCCTAATTATTAACATCCTGCTCTAACTAACCAAATCAACTAGCTGAGAAATGCTCTACGTCATTTGCAAAGTGTTACTACTAATTAGGTAATTTTGAGCATTTCTGGAGCAGTTATTTAGGAAAAATTCTAAATTTAAAACAAAACAAAAAAACAGGAAGGCAGGATGATGATTACATATGTCAATAAAGTCACAGGTGTGAAACAAAAATGATAGGCCCAGTATTACCTCCTAAACTTTGGAAATAACTGCCATAAAGAAAAACTCTGGGAACGAAGGTATGTGTGTATTTCTAAGTTGAATGTCTTTATGAGAAATGTTCTTCTCACACATGTCGATAGCATGTGGATGTAGTATTAGACCATAGCTGAGGATCCCTAAATTAGATATAACCAAGATATCCTGGTGGCAAATCAGCAAGTATTTGGGATAATCCAACATGGGTATCATTTTTAGAGAAGGATTTGCCTAGAAAGACAGACTAAATTGCTTTTGAATCCATAAGCTGATGTTCACTTTCTCAAATACTCAAACATACCTGTTAGTAACTAGCTTTGGCAATTCTGTTGTGTGAAAAAGAATAAATTCCTCTTGATCATTATGGCTCTGAGTGCTTAGATTTAGAGTATGAGAGAAATGACCCTCAGAGATGGAATGTTCGTTACTCCCTGAAAGCCAGGGATGTCACTTGTCTGGTGTGCTCTTTAATATTTATCAAGGGTCTGAAATGTGTTAAGTTTTAAATAGAAAAGATATAATTACGTCAGATGGCTAGCATTATTTGAAAGTTATAAACAATATTCAGAGAGAGAGCAGCTGACTTAAGGAGAATTTAGGGATTCAGCAGAATTATGGTACTGAATTTAGAGCATGGCAGATCTTGAAGGTCACTGGCCTTGCCTTTTTTTTCCAACAGGCTACTATGGGCTTAGGGAAATGAGCCTTGGCCCTGAAGTCTGACTAACCTGAGTTCAAGTCCAGGCTCTGCCATTGTCTGCTACGTACTCTTGGACAAGTTATCAACTGCTATGGATTGAAATTTTGTGTCCCCACAACATTCATATGTTGAAGCCAGGTCCTTGATGTGATGGTATTTGGAGGTAGGACCCTTGAGAAGTAGGTCACAAGACTGGAGGCTTCCTGATGAGATTAGTGCCCTTATAAGAAGAGACACAAGACAGATGATCTCTCTATCATGTGAAGATACAGCAAGAAGGTAGCTGCTTGCACACCAGGAAAAGGGCCCTCACCAGAACCCAACCATCCTGGCATCCTGATCTTGCACTTCCAGCCTCCAGTACCATGAGAAATAAATGTGTTTATGCCACCCAGCCTATGGTATTTTGCTATGGGTGTCTAAGCTAAGATAACATCCTCTCTAAACTTAAATGTTTCTCATTTCTAAAAATGAGGAATCCCTGCAGAATTGCTGTGAAGATCGTAACACGTGTAAGGAACCTTTCACAGTACATGTGATTATCCAGTCCATGTGATTTTTAAAGAAAAATTTTATTTATTTATTCATGAAAGACACACAGAGAGAGGCAGAGGCATAGGAAGAGGGAGAAGCAGGCTCCCTGCAAGGAGCCTGATGCGGACTCAATCCCGGACCCCAGGATCATGCCCTGAGCCAAAGGCAAACGCTCAACCTCTGAGCCACCCGGGCGTCCCAGTCCATGTGATTATCACCATAGATAGGAAACAGAGAGGTTAAGTGATTTACCCAAGATCACATAGCTGGCTGCCCCATGGATACCTATACCATCCATGCCCACAGCTCTAACTGTCCAGAACTCCCTACATGGCCTCTTACCAAGCTGTGCTCTGCTCATTCAACCTTCTTTTTACCACCTCCTACATCAGAGCCAACCTGGCCCTGACCTGCTGTTTCTTTCTTATTTGGAAAGCAGTCTGTTAAACTAACCCCTATGAACATGCTAATGAACCATGGCATGGTAGGAAGGTGATGGATTTGAAGTGAGAAGACTTAGGATCTAGGCTATTACCACCTTACTACATGGCTTTAGGAAGTCACTTCTCCCATGTGGTATTAGTTTCCATTAGGGGATCATTCAGGGTACTTCTGATTTTGACACTCTGTGTGTCTATGATTAAAGTGTTACCCCTTATTAAATGATATGTGTTGTTTAATAAACTTCTGGAGCTATGAGAACCATCAAATCGAAGGCAAACATATCCAAACATCACCTCATCTACCATGAAAAAGACCTGGGGACTTCCCCTCCCCCTTTTCTCTTTTTTAAATAGGAAGCTTTTTCTAGAAACTTATACATCGGAGTAGAGGAATAGCTGTTTATACCAACTACATGTAAAGGTGCTCATGGGTAGAGAAACCCAAAGAGTGATATTCCAGTATTTCAGGGTATACAAATCAACAAAATAGTTCTCAGTTCATAGGACATAGAAACTGCATTTAAGCCATAAGCAGCAATTAGAAGTGAGGATCAGAATCTCTAAGCTTTATAAAGAGGATAAAAGGCAAAAATAGAGAACTCACTGAGCAGAGACCTATAAAGAAAGAGAATTGTGTGAAGGCCACTCAGATCAACAGCAATTTTCAAGGGATAATTTCTGCAATTGCTTTGAAAGGTATCTTTATTCAAATGAGTCTTCCTGAATTCTGAGCACTTTCTGAGTAGGGAAAAAAATCCCCCCTCCCTGATGTATTCTTCTGGAACAAAAACAATCATTGGATCAAATTCTGGTTGAAGATCAAACAGAACAAAATCTGGAAGGTTTTTTGTTTTTTTTTTTTTTTTTTAAGAGATGGGATATATTTTCAGCCAGATGTGAAACTTCCTTTTCTAGAGACCTATCTCATTTTACTGCTGCATTGGTTTTATCTTTTCTCCTACCTTTATAATATTTTCTGAGGGAATGCGACATAGTGAAGGACCACTTGGGACAATTATGAATTATGGGTGGAATTTGCCTGGGATAGGCACAGGGTACCCAGAAGGTAGGGAGTGAAAAGAAGCCTGGATTCCTAGATTTCTGAGAAAAGACACATCATCATTTTCTCCATGGATAAAGGAAGAAAAGTGAGCCTCCAAAAGGATCTCTGTTATCACCAAAGTAAAGCTTGACTTTACAGTTTTCCTGAGGAAAATGTGTGAATAACAAGTCTGTTGATCCCAGATGGCTAAGAAATACTTGCAAAATTCTTAAAACACTCCACCTTGTCACCTTCTCTAAACCTACATATGGATTCTGTTTTATTTTAATTCATAGCACCTATTACTATCTGACTCTTATATTAAATATCTGCCTTCCTCACTAGAATATAAGTCCCAAGAGGCCAAACACTTGGTTTGTTTTGTTCACTGCTACATCTTCAAAGTCTTGTATACTACTTGGTACAAGGTTAAAGGTCAATGAAGATTAGTTAATAAATGAATGAAGCTCATAGCCACTTGGGCTGGGTTTACAGCACAAAACTGTTGTATAGTCATACAAGTTATTTGCAAACTCATACCTTGAGTTTTGAAGCACTAATAGACTACTGAAAATGTCTATCCCTTGACTAAGGAATTCTGCTAGGAAGTAGCTTAAATACAAAGATTTACGTACAAATACGAAAGATGTTCATGGTAGTTTTATTTGCAACAGGAAATGATTTAATTTATCAATAATTAGAATAGTTATTAATAATCTGATATTTATAATTTAATATCAAACAATAGGATAATAGCCATTAAAAATGTTTTATGAAGACTTTTAAGTCATATATATAAAGGCTTATGATAAATTGTTAGAAGAAAAGAGATGGATCACAGTTGAATATACTGTATGAAAACAACAGAGGACCATGCCAAAGTTTAAATAATGCCAAAGGGATATGGTATTATACGACTTTTTTTTTTTCATATTTAGGCATTTTTTTCCCTCTTTTCTGAACCTTCCAAATTTTCTATGAAGGATCAGGTCATAGTTTGATGAATAAAAAAGATAAAGTAAAAAAATCAAGATTATTTTGTGGCTTATTGATAACCTTTTTTCCTATAAGTAAAATTGTTAGTCCCAGGCAATAGAAGTAGATACTTAGATGCCATGAAGAGAAATAAAGACAATTTTATAAGTATTTTTTTCTCAATTACTTCTTACAAGACAAAATATTGCTTTGCATATAAAGCTGTATGATTTTAATTCACTTTGGAAGTTCATGTCATGCAATAGGTGAGGGTGGAAGTTGCTAGTGAATTAGAAAAAACAAATGGTTTTAAAGGATGCCACAGGTTTTGTTTCTGTTTTTGAATTTTCTTTTTCCTTTTCTTCCATTAAGAAGGTAAATTAAGTGAGGTTTAAGGAGGGAAAGTGAATGTAAAAGGAAAGAGCAGTCCTAGACTTCCTTCTGAATCTCATCTTGTATCTTCAGGTTGTAGAACTCCAATTCTTGCCAAAGTGCCACCTGCCCTCTCTATGACCCTTTAAAACAAGACAAAAAAGGAGACTGCATTGTGCTGGGCACAAACCCCATCGGGGAGGCACTGTGTGCTCTTCAAGAAGTATGCTGATTTGGAAAAATAGCTATTCATGTCCTCTGCCCATTTTTAAATTGGATTATTTGCAGTTTTTTGATGGTGAGTTTTGTAAGTTCTTTATATATTTTGCATAGTAACCCCTTATTGGATATGTAATTCACAATTTTTTTCTCCCATTCAGTAGGTTGCCTTTCTGTTTTGTTGATGGTTTTCTTTGATGTGCAAAAGCTTTTTATTTTTTTCTTTTATTTTTTAAAAAGATTTTATTTATCTCTTCATGAGAGACACAGAGAAAGAGGCAGAGACACAGGCAGAGGGAGAAGCAGGCTCCATGCAGGAAGCCCAATGTGGGACTGGATCCCGGGACTCCAAGATCACACCCTGAGCCAAAAGAAGGTGCTTAATCGATGAGTCACCCAGGTGTCCCAAGCTTTTTATTTTTTTTGTAGTCACAGTAGTTTAATTTTGTTTTTGTTTCCCTTGCTAGAGGAGACAGATCTAGAAAAATTTTTCTATAGCCAGTGTCAAAGAAATTACTGCCTATGTTTTCTTCTAGAAGACATACAGATGGCCCACAGACACATGAAACAATGTTCAACATCACTGACCATCAGGGAAATGCAAATAAGAACCACAATGAGATATCACATCACACCTGTCAGAATGGCTTAAATCAACACCACAAGAAATAGCAAGGTTGGTGAGGATGTGGAGAAAAAGGAACCCCCTTGCATTGCTGGTGGGAATGCAGACTATTGCAGCCACAATGGAAAACCGTATGGAATTTCCTCAAAAAATTAAAAAATATAATTACTATATGATCCAGTAATTCCACTACTGGGTATTTACCCAAAGAAAACAAAGACACAACTTAAAAATATGTTCCCCTGTATTGATAGCAACATTGTTTACAATAGTCAAGGTATGGAAGCAGCCCAAGTGTCCATCCATAGATGAATGGATATAGAAAGATGTTCCGTGTGTGTGTGTGTGTGTGTGTGTGTGTAATGGAATATTACTCGACCATAAAAAAGAATGAGATCTTGCCATTTGCAATAATGTGTACAGATCTAAAGAGTATAATGCTAAGTGAAATAAGTCAGAGAAAGATCAATACCATATTTCATTTGTATGTAGAATTTAAGAAACAGAACAAATGAACAAAGAAAAAAGAGACAAACAAAAAAAAACAGACTTTTAGATACAGAGAACAAACTTGCAGTTTCCAGAGGGGAGGTTTGGGGAGGTTGGGTGAAATAGGTGAAGGGGATTAAGGATACACTTGTGATGAGCATTTGTGATGAGTGCACATTATTGAATCGTTATATTGTAGGCTCTGTGTTAATTATACTTCAATAAAAATTTAAAAAGAAGTGGGCTTATTCCCTTGAGTAGATGGGTCACATTGAAACTAAATGCTGCTGCTAGATACTTCCTGGTAAGGTTTTCAAAGTATGTGTTTTCAGACTTGGAACACTTTGCTCAGAAACAATACAATCTAATAGTAAAGATAGACACAATTAACATAGCTGCTGTGGGTGTGAGGGGTCTAGAGCCCTGCCTACTGGGAACTTTGGCTTTTTTCCTTTTCTTGGGGGTCTTGGGGTGAGCGTTGTAGGGACTATGGAAATTTTCTAAAAAAACCCAAGCTGGTCTAATCCCCGCATTATACAGATTGGGGAAATGAGATTGTACAAGGGCAGTATCACTGTCATATATGTTACCTGATTAAAATAGTTCAACTAGGGGTGCCTGGGTATCTCAGTGGTTGAGTGTCAACCTTTGGCTCAGGTCATCATCCCAGGGTCCTGAGACTGAATCCTGCGTCAGGCTGCCCACAGGGAGCCTACTTCTCACTCTACCTATGTCTCTGTCTCTCTCTCTGTGTCTCTCATGAATAAATAAATAACATCTTAAAAAAAATAGTTCAACGGACTCACCTGTAAAATAATCACAATTTTTAACATAAGGATTGAGAGTATACACTGGGGAAATATTAAAGAAAGTAACAATATAACAATGACTAAGAAAAGCAAGACCTCAAAATTGATATTAAAAGGTTATCACCCAAACCTATTCTTTCTGTACCAAAGTAGATTTTACAGCAGAGATATGTCTTACAAAGTAGAATTTTGTTTTTTTTCTTCTTTAATTTGGAAAAAGTTTTGAAAATGCAGAAAAGTATAGAGAATCATATAAAAAAGCTACCATGGGCACATGTTAATATTTTGTCTTCTTTGCTTGCTCTCTATATATTATATATACAAATGTATATTACATGTTTATATATATATATATATATTTGTCTATGGCTCATAAATGTAAGAAAGCAAACAATAAAAGTCCAGTAGTTTAAATCAGGGGACTCTACATGAGGTTGAATTAGATAACATTAGATAATACAGGATATATATAATGTATATATGATATATATATATGAAGCAAGGAAGACAAAAAATATATTTAAATCTTTTACATTTAAAAATAATACTATATTTTATGTGTTTATAATAAAAATTAGATGTATTTAAAATATTTGTATATTTATATATATTTTGAAATTTAAAAAAAAAACAGCACATAAGGTACAACTGAAATCCTCTCTTTTTAGCTCATTCTTTTCCCTCTCCAATTTCCAGAAGCAAACACACTCATGAATTTAACCTGGACCCTTACATCCAATAAATGTTTGCTTGTTTTACCCACAAGAGATTTTTTTTATTTTCGAAATATTAATTGAAATTAAGTGGATATTGACATAGTTGTTAACATGCCTGACTTGAGATAATAAAAAGATGTATTTGCTGAGAGAGGCAATTTCAGCAACTTTAAACATTTGAACTAAAGCCCTGGAAATAAAGGCCTCAGATTTCTTGCCATAATTACAAAGTCTGCCCCTGCTTATTATGCTATTCCTTGGATCCTTGTGCAAAGCCTGACTGACTCAAATTTATCCTTTCACTTCTTGAGTCTTGGTTACTTGGTTAATGATCTAGAAGACAGGAAGGGCTCCTGAAAGAGCCCATGAAAGCAGACGTGACAGCAGAGGTGACAAACACTGTCCTGAGAGTGAAGGAAGCAAATGAAAAATGACCAGAAATGGGTTCTCTGCATACATGATGCCGGGGAGAGAAAATGTTAGATTACAGTAGGAAAGCAGAGATAGGGAAATCTTTTAGAAAGATTTCCACCAAAAATTATGGAAAGTTTAAAATATCTCTAAGGCTTTAGGACTCTGGCAGCCACATAGCCCAGTTCTGTATGCTGGCTCTGTCACTTACTAGGTGGATGACCTTAACTTCTCCATATTTGGGTCCTTCCAGGAAAATGGGAATAATAATAGTACCTACTGCAGAGAGATGTTGTCAAATGAAGTGAGCCAATCCATGGACCAGAGTAAGCACATGATATGTGTAAGTGCTAGTTGTAGTGGTAGTGGTTGTGGTTGTGGTTGTGGTAGTTATAATCATAGCAGTAGTAACATTTGGAAAACTAGTGCACGTAGAAGAGTTCATAACCTTGTGTGTAGGAGGGTAGACTCTGGAGCCTCGTTCTTTCACCTGGATCCTCCATACCCTTTTACCAACTATGTGGGGTTGGGGACAATGACACTACAGAGGTTCTAGGGCTGCTGTGAACATTCAGTGGGTGGGGAAGATGCTTAGCGCCATGTTCTAAGAACATGCTCGATCAACGTCCGCCACTATAAATATTCCAGATACATCATACCTAGTGTTCTTAAACCACATCCTATTTTTAAAGTGTAGGAGCCAGCTCACAATTTCCTCATAGCAAGAAGTCAAGGGAGGCTGGAGGGAAGGTTCTGATTTCATTGATTAGTGTATCCAGGACTGATTGGTTTAGGTTTGGAAGGACTGTATGCAGTCATTGCTGTAAACACAGCTCTGTCCTGTCACAGCTCTGCAGAAATACGAGACCTAAAAGGTGGGCTATTTTTCCTTAAAAACGGGAGGCTAAGCTCCCTCTGAAATTCCTTATGATAAGATCCCCAAAGGAAGGGAGGCCTAGAAGGGAGGCCTAAAAATAAGCCAGTGAATTCTGTTAACAGGTGCTTTATAATGCCAAAGCACTTCCACACACATTGACAGCACAAACATAACAAACCTATGAGAAAGGAGTTATTATCCCCATTTGTCAGAGGAGGAAGTGAGGCACTGAGAATTTAAGTGACTTGCTAAAAATTCCTCTATTAGTAAGAGAAGAATCCAGCTCTTTCCTGCTTCAAGTTTAGAACTTTTATTACTCACTCATGGCCCAGGGGAATGTTCCTTACTGGCATGTACTTGTGTTTGTGGGAATTATTTCATTCTCCCAACGTTTTGGTTACCTTATTGGTTTTAGGTAGCTTAATTCTAAATCCTATACCCTTACTAATCACCTCATATATGCAGTGTGTGTGCATGTGCACGTGTGTATGAATGCACACATACACACCCATGTACACATGCCAGCACATGCAGGGGGACAAGGGAATTTTTTTCACATTTTATTTATTTATTATTTTTTCATTTTATTTATTTTTAAGTTGATTTTTAAAAGATGAGAATCATAGACTGAGGGTGAAGACCATTGTGATTCAGCCACATTTCGAGTATGCTAAATCACTTTTCTGGATTGAAGCCTGAGAAGTAATTCAGTCCTAACTGAATGGGTGGGGGTTGGGGAGGGGAGGTTTTTCACTTTAAATAAACCTTTATTTATTTTTTTTCTAAATACATGATCTAATTTCTTTTATAAAAGAAGAGCAAAAGAACTTTTGTTGCAGTCTCCAGCTGTCAACCCGCCTCCCATACTTTTGCCCTGCAGCCAAAGGAAGGGACATCAGGTGACAAACCCCAAATTTCAACTAGTCACACAAATTACAGACCTTCCTATCATGATGTCCTCTTGACCTTTTGCCTTTCCCCTACAATGAAGAATGAGACACAGTTGAAATCAAAATGACTCTCGTGGGCAATTTTACAAAACAAATAGAAGCACAGAGCCTCCCTCCGCCTCCTTCCCCTGGCTCCCCCCGCTGGGCCAGCCTGTTCCCTCTTTCTATGCAAGCAGGAGCTAATAATTAGAAAGACCTTTCCCACCCCAGACAATGCTGCGTTGCTTGCCAAGAGCCCTGTTTGATTGGAAGAGAGAGTTTGACAAAGTAAATATTTACAAAAACAACTACAGTCAGATGCCAAGTCCTGCTTCTAGGGGACCCTTAAAGAAGTATTTCCAAGAAAGGGTTTCTCCATGTGGCACCACATCGCCCGGTGGTGGATACGGATCCAAGGTCTGCTCTGGCTCTGTCAGTGTTTCTGTTAGCCTTTTAATTTCCATGCTAGGATGCTCTTCACAGAGCGTATGAATAATTACATTTACCACTGAAGAGTCAATTCAGAACTATACCAGTTTGGGACCACAGGAAAGAGTCTTTAAATATTACTGCTCCAGCAGTAGGGGAAAGCTTTGTGAAGTCAACAGAGAGGAAATTAAAGGCAGGACTAATTAGCACTCCGAAAAGTGTCATTATCAAAACAATTTTTTTTTCTTCTGAGAAAGGTCGATTACTGCACAAAACCTCGTCATGTCTGTATTACCTGTAGATCTGTTGTCTAACACTGTGGGGCTTGAGAGCTCAAACATGGTGAGAATCAAAACAGGTGCCCCTGCCTATTCCCATTATGCACATTAGCCCGTGGCCTTCGCACAGCCTGTGAAACAGCTGAATTTGAAACAATCGTGGTGCAGGCCAAACACTAGCCTGAAGGCCTGTCTGTCTAGGGATTTGGCCATTTACATTGATTTTTTTTTTTTTACCCACATTTTTCATGAAACACAAATATTTGCCATGGCAACTGGGGAGTCACATGACACGCTGCTACATAAACAGCTTGGAAATCTCTTAAGGGGACACAGCCCACCAGCGCTGCAAATACAGGGAAGGCATCTTAAGGAAGATTTGGACATTAAGATGAAGGTCTGGGAAGAGCAGGTAACAGTCTACTATGTGGAGACAGTACGATTCATTTCTTCTCTGCCACTCTTGCATTTCTCTTCCTTGCCTTTTTTTTTTTAAATGGGAGCAGCTGTAAATATGACCACATAGGGTAAGCCCAGAAAAAGACACTGCCAGCTGTCTCCTTTTTGTAGTGAAAAGTTTCAATTATCACAACTCTGTGGCTCATAAACATAAGAAAGCAAGCTTCAAAAGTCCAGCACCTATAAACCCAGAAAATCTCCATGAGGATTAATTATATTGAACCATGAGGTCCTAATGTTAGAGAATACAGAATTTCTTCCCTTTCCTCATTAGGATATCTGTGCAAAACTGGAGCGCTTGCTTTTATTCTATGCTTAAAGACAAATGAAGTAGAGTAAAACCTCATAAGACCATACCATACGCAACAGGGATATGGATATAAAGCAAGAGCTATTGTATTCCGGATTCCTGGACTCTTGACCAGCTAGGGGTACAGATTGGCACATTTAGTTAATCTTACAACGTAACATGTGGCATGATTGAATTTTTTAATACTTTGTGGACAATGCCATGGTATGTACTTGTACAGCAATCCCCCTTTAAAATCAAATGCATCCCAGCAACCAAAATAGTATTTATTTCTATGTGAATGGTACAATTCTATAATATGTGTATATTACCAAACATCTCACTGAGAATATTGGAAATAACAATTTGCTTGTTAATTAGAAGCATGAGGGGCACCTGAGTGGCTCAGTCAGTTAAGTGCCTTTGGCTCAGGTTATGATCTCGGAGTCCTAGGATTGAGCCCCCCATTAGGCTTCCTACTCAGCGTGGGAGCCTGCTTCTCCCTTTGCCCCTGTCCCCTCACACTTGTGTTCTCTCTCTCTCTCCCCCACATAAATAAATTAAAAATATTTTTTTAAAAAAAGAAGCATGAATACCTGTGATCTTCGTTTCTTGGGAGATAACTTCGTTGCTTCCACTGGAATCAGCTGTGGTTTCTGAGGTATAGTGAAAGGGGCTGTGGATGGAGGTGGTGCAACGTTACCTCTTCCAGAAAAAGGCTGAGTCACTGGGTGGATGCTACTGGGTTTGCCACTTGAAAGTCAAGTGGCTCTGTCACTGTTCACTATAGTCTGGCCTATATCAATTCAATGAAACATTTGTGATCGTTGACTTCAAAAGCAAAGCAAGAAGAATGAGAGGACAACTGTTCCATTAGAGTATAAGGTCAGCTCCTTTTGTGCACACTGCCCAGTTGAAAAGGCACATTTTAAAACCAGGCATATTAGAAAGTAATATTTGTCACATAAAAATGTTTTGTGGGGCACCTGGTGGCTCAGTTGGTTAAGCCTCTGCCTTCTGCTCAGGTCATGATCTCAGGGTCCTGGGATTGAGCCCTGTGTTGAGCATCACGCTCAGCGGGGAGTCTGCTTGTCCCTTTCCCTCTGCCCCTCCCCCTATCTCTGCCCCCCAAATAAATAAATAAAATCTTTAAAAAATGTTTTGCTATAAGATTTCTTCAAGGAGCCATATTCCCAAGTTCATTTAATAGGGAAGTTGATATAACTATATATGATGGACTATTGTACTGTGTGGCCACTAAAAAAGACAATTCTGAAGAATTTAAATGCCTTGGGGGAAATAATACAAGTGAAAAGAGAGTAAATATCATTTTTGAAATTAAATCTTGAAGCAACAACGTTTAGAGATCTGGTCCATAGGTGGGTAGGCCTACCTGCTACTTGGGAGAGAAATCACATCTCTCCTGTTGCCTGGCAGCAAATCCATCAGCCTTTTACAAATAGTTCAAGTCTGACATTCTCAGGAGAGAAAAATCCTTACACTATTCCTTCCAAGAAAGAAAATTAAAAATAATTTATGTATATAGTTAATTGAGTCAAAGGAGTGAGGCTTCTTCAACTCCCTTAGTCCAAATCCCTTTCTGTCTATTTTAGAACAACAATCTGGCCATTTGTAAGAATGGGCAAATACTGATCAGCACATCAGTATTTATTTAAATATATATATATATATTTATATATATACAAATACAGCACATCAGTACACAATTTGGAATCCCACCTTGAGTTCTGGGCTCTTTCACATTGCCTCAAGTTGGCTGTAAGCAATCTCTTCAGCCATCTCTTAAAAAGTAGCAGGAATTCTAGAGTCTAATCACTAAAATTCATCTCCATAGAAGACATTTGTTGGTTGCCTCTGACCAACTTGGTTTGACCTGGGTTTTCAGTTTTCTTGGCTTCCAGGGAGCCTCCCTGACTGTGAAACTGCCCATCACCATCCCTGAGCCTGGCATTTGGCTGTACATTGCGGGCGTTGAGATAATCCATTTTAAGCCTACAAGTGTTGCCTTGACCTCTATGCTCTCCTGCCCTGTTATTCCTATTGTCTGCAGGCTCAGTATACTTTTGGTTAAATTATCAGGTTCCTACAGAGAAGTGAGATTTATGGTTAGGTTTTCATGTTGAAACAAAACAGCAGCTGCCAAGTTTTTAAATAGGCATAATTTAAAAAAGAATTTCAGTAAATTTTTAATGAAATCTGGTAGATAAAGATCTAAAATATTTGTAATTTCATATGAGTGATCCACAGTTAATTGTATATCTAAAAATTTTATAAAGTTTTTCTTGGTTACCTGCAGAAATTCTGTTACTGAATTATAACTGCATGTAGCCTTAAATTTTAAGGGACACATGAATTTGAAGAATGTATCTATGTCTTCACCAAAATTGCATCATAAGATACTGCCTATAATTTGCTACTCAGTTTTCCTTCTGGAAAAATCTGTATGATGAGCTTTGCCAGAGTTAATGTCCAGGGAAAAAGATCTTGTCTTTCTGGATAAACCTGTATGCTTCTATGGTAGTTACTGATATGTACCTGCCCAATAGTCCTTCTTTCTTGCTAATTTTAGAACCTAATTTTTCCCCCAATATGCCCAGCTCCTAAGGATACCAGATTTAGAAAAAAAAATCTTTTAGAGGACACACAGTTAAATTTTAATTTTAGATATACAACAAATGTTTTAGAGTGAGTATGGCCCAAATAGTAAATATATTTAATATCCAACAAAGAATTTTCATGAATGGGTTGTACCAGGCATAACTTACAATACTAAGAATTTAGTATATATCCCAAATCCTAACCCTAACCCTAATCCTATCCCTAGATATTGACTTTCCCAGACTTATAGCTCACAGTAGCCACATGACTGGTGAGCTGTAAGGGGAAGTCCATCCAGGGGCTTCTGGGAAGAGACTGGTACCACTTTTTCCCCCCTTCCTGCACTGAATATGTACATTAAGACCCAAATCTGCAGGAGGTGTTATAGCCATGAAGTGGCAAGCATGAGGCTGAAATCAAACATCCAAAGAAGATAAAGCAGAAAGAGAGCTATTCCGATTCTTTTGATGAGTACCACCGGCCCTACACTGCCTACATCCTGATTTCTTACATGTGAAACAAATGAACTCCTCATTGTTTAAGCCACTGGTGGTTAGGTTTTCTGATATTTGCAGTCCCATATGTTCCTGGCTGATGCCCCTTTCTCCCCCACCGCCTTGTCTCCATTCCATTCTTTGTTTTATTGTGTGTACCAGAGCCTCAAGGACGGTGGCAGCTGTGGTCACTCTGGAACCATCTCTGCTTTTCATGGAAAGATAGAATGCTTCCCAAGTTTGCCTAGTAAGAATATTGTTGGCTCTGGGGTTTTCGTTGAAGGCAGTCATCAGGGTCAGAAAATCCTCTCATACTTCCAATCTGCTCAGAGGTCTTGTTTGATTTTTCTAATGTTGACTTTTCCTCACATTCTTCCTTATCACAATGAAGGTTAAAAAGCTAACTTTTATTTAGAATATTTGCCTCTGTGTTCCTGAGATCGAACTTTTTTTTTTTTTTTTTTTTTGGGCACTATCCTCATCCAGTTTTGATACCAAAGTAATAGCTTCATAAAATCACTTGGCAAGCTTTTCTTTTTCTATGGAATGGTTTAGGCAAGGATCACTGATCTTTTAAGTTGGTAAAAGTTGTCTATCAAAGGCCTGAGGCCCTTTTTCCTCTGGTATATTTTTGTGTACGTATATGTGCGCACACATCCACATGTGTTGTTTAAGACAGAGATATATTTTTGACCACCAATTCAAATAATCTAATGGTATTGTTTTCTTTAAGTTTTATACTTTTCTTGAGTTAATTTTGGCAATTATCCTCCTTTCATTAAAAAAATACATATTGGCATAGACCTATCATACTATTTCTAAAAAATTCTATATATCTTTTTTCATTTTAATATTATTTGTGCCCTCTCTATTTTTAAATTTCAGTTTTATTGAGGTATAACTGACACATAATTGACATATAAAAACTATAATATATTTAGACTGTACATTGCGGGTGTTGATATATGTATGTAGAGTGGAAGGATTCCCTCCCATCTAGTTAATTAACACATCCATCATCTCACTTATCTTTTTTTTAAATTAATGGAACATTTAAGTTCTACTCTCTTAGCAAGTGTCAATTATGCAATATATCATTATCAACTCTAGTCACCATTAGATCTTCAGACATTATTCATTTTATAGCTGAAAGTTCATACCCTTTTTACCAACCTCTACCTACCTCTCAGTCCTTGGCAATAATTTTTCTACTGTTCCTGTAAATTTGACTTTTTAAAAAATTCCACATATGAGTGATACCATGCAGCATTTAGTCTTTCTCTGACTGGCTTATTTCACTCAGCATAACACCCTCCAGATTCATCCATGTTGTTGCAAATGGCAGGATTTCCTTCTTTTTAAAAGATGAACACTATATATATATATATATATATATATATATATACACATACATATTTATATATATTTGTGTTATATATGTGTGTGTGTATATATCACATTTCCTTTTTCCATTCATCCATCTACAGACATGTAAATAGTGTCCATACTTAGCTATTATGAATAGTGCTGCAGTGAACATGGGAGTACAGATATCTCTTGAGATAATGATTTTGTTTCCTTTATACCCCAAAGTGGGATTGCTGATCAGATGGTAGTTCTATTTTTAATTTCCGGAGAAACTTCCATACTATTTCCCCTAGTAGCTTTACTAGTTTACATTTTCACCAACAGTACACAATGATTCCCTTTTCTCCACCACCTGCTAGCCTTTGTTCTCTTGTCTTTTCGATGATAGCCCCTCTGACAGGTGTGAGGCGATAGCTCATTGTGGTTGTGATTTGCATTTCCCTGATGATTAGTGATGTTGAGCACCTTTGCATGTCCCTGTTGGCCCTTTGTTCATCTTCTTTGTAAAAATGTCTGTTCAGGTCCTTTTTCTGATTTTTAAATTGGGTTATTTGGGTTTTTTTGTTTGTTTTGCTCTTTTGTTTTGTTTTGTTTTTGGGCTATTGAGTTGTATGAGTTTCTTAATATATTTTGTATATTAACCCTTTATTGGATTTGTGGGTTGCAAATATTTTATCCCATTCCAAAAGCTAACTTTTTATTCTGTTGGTGGTTTCTTTTGCCATGCAGAAGCATTTTAGTTTGATGTAGGCTCCTTTTTAATTTTGGCTTTTGTTGCCTTTGCTTTTGGTTTCAAATTCAAAAAATCATTGAGCTTATCCCTGTGCTTTCTTCTAGGAGTTTTATGGTTTCAGGAATTATGTTGAGGTCTTTAATCCATTTTGAATTAATTTTTGTGTATGATACAAGATCGTGGTCCAGTTTCATTCTTTTTACCATTGCTGTCCAGTTTTCCCAATACCATTTACTGATGAAATTATCCTTTTCCCATTATATTTTCTTGGATCCTTTGTTGAAACAGTAATTAATTGACCATAAAAACATAGTTTTATTTCTGGATTCTCTATTCTGTTCTATTGATCTATGTATCTGTTTTTAATGCCACTACCATTCTGTTTTGATTATCAAAGCTTTGTAATATAGTTTGGAATCAAGAAATGTGATATCTCCAGTTTTCTTCTTTTTCAAGATTGTTTTCCCTAGTTAGGGTTTTTTGTGGTTCCACATAAATATTAGGATTGTTTCTTCTATTTTTATTTAAAAAATGCCATTGGAATTTAATAGGGGTTGCACCAAGTCTATAGTTTGCTTTGAGTGGTATGGCCTTTTAACAAAATTAGTTCTTCTAATTCATGAACATGGAATATGTTTCCATTTATTTGTGTCTTCTTCAGTTTCCTTCATCAGTGTTTTATAGTTTTCAGTATATAGGTCTTTCATTTGCTTGGTTAAACTTATTCCTAAATATTTTACTTATGCTATTGTAAAGATTATTTTTTTAATTTCTCTTTCTGACATTTCCATTTTAGTGTATAGAAATGCAATTAATTTTTGTGTTGATTTTGTATCCTACAGCTTTATGCGTTCATTTATTACTTCTAAGCACTTTTTGGTGGTGTCCTTAAGGTTTTCTATACAGAATATGTCGTTTGCAGAGATAATTTTACTTCTTCCTTTCTGTTTTTTATTTATTTTTCTTGCCTTATTGCTCTGGCTAGGGCTTCTAGAACTATGTTGAATAAAAGTGACAAGACTGGACATCCTTGTCTTGTTCCTGATCTTAGAGAAAAAACTTCTAGCTTTTTGTCATTGAGTATAATGTTAGCTTTTATTATGTTGAAGTGAATTTCTTCTATATACAATTTATTGAGAGTTTTTCTTGTGAAAGGATACTGAATTTTGTCAAATGCTTTTTCTGTATCCATCGAGATGATCATATGATTTTTATCCTTCATTTTTTAATGTGATATATTATCTTTATTGATTTACATATGTTGAATCATCCTTGTATCCAGGAATAAATCTTACTTGATCATGGTGTATGGTTCTTTAAATGTGTTGTAAAATGAGTTTGCTAATATTTTATTAATGATTTTTTGAATCTTTGTTTATCAGGAATGTTGGCCTGTAATTTTCTTTTCTTGTCTGCTTTGGTCTGAGGATAATGCTGGCCTTACAAAATGAGTCTGGAAATGCCCCTATTCTATTTGTTTTTAAGGAATTTGAGAAGGATTGGCAAATTTTTTTCTTTAAATGCTTGATAGAATTCACCAGTGAAGCCTTTCTTTATGGGGAAGTTTTTGATTATTCATTCAATCTCCTTACTAGTAATTGGTCTCTTCAGATTTTCTATTTCTTCATGATTCAAACTTTGTAAGTTTATGTTTCTAGAAATCTATCCATTTCTTCTAAGCTATCTAAATCTTGGTATATAATTGTTCATAGTAATTTGTCTTTTTTAATTTTTTTTATTTTTTATTTTATTTTTTTTTAAATTTGTCTTTTTTTGAAAGACTATTTATTTGAGAGACAGAGACAGCGAGCATGAGTAGGGGGAGGGGCAAAAGGAGAGGGAAGGGGAGGAGCAGACTCCCCACTGAGTACAGAGCTGGGTATGGGGCTGGAACCCAGGACCCTGAGATCAGGACCTAAGCCGAACTCAGATACTTAACCAACCGAGCCACATAGGCACCCCCACTCATAGTGATTTCTTATGATCCTTAGTATTTCTGCATTATCATCACTTGTAATGTCTCCACTTTCATTTCTGATTTTATTTGAGCCTTCTCTTTTTTTTCTTAGTTTGTCTAGCTAGAGGTTTGTCAGTTTTGTTTATCTTTTCAAAAAACCACCTCTTCATTTTATTGATATTTTCTTCTATCTTTCTAGTCTCTGTTTATTTCCACTCTGATCTTTGTTATTTCCTTCCTTATAAATTTGAGCTTAGTATATTCTTCTTTTTCTAGTTCTTTAAGGTGTTAAGTTAGGTTGCTTATTTGAGATCTTTCTGTTTCCTTAGCATAGGTGTTTATTGCTTAAGCTTCTCTCTTAGAACTGTTTTTTTTTTTTTTTTTGCATCCATAGGTGATGTTGTGTTTCAATTTTTGTCTCAAGATTTTTTTTTTTACTGCCTTTTGATTTCTTCTTGACCCAGTGATTGTTCAGGAGCATGTTGTTTAAGCAGCACATATTTGTGAATTTTCCAGTTTTTCTCTTATAACTGATTTCTAGTTTCATACCATTCTGATTAGAAAAGATGCATGGTATGATTTCAATTATCTTAAATATATTAAGACTTGTTTTAATTTGTATTTCCCTAGTAACTAATTATGTTAAGCATGCTTTCACTTACCTATCTACCATCATATATCTTCTTTGGTAACATTTTTTTCTAATCCTTTGTCTGTTAGGTTATTGAGTTGCTTGTTTTCTTATTGAATTTCAAGTGTTCTTTATATCTTCTGGACAAAAATTATTTAATATATTTCAATATGTTTTGAAATATGAATTCCCAGTCTGTAGCTTTTCATTTTCTTAATATTGTCTTTCAAAGAGTAGAAGTTTTAAATTTTGGTGAAGTCCAATATGCTATTTTTTTACTCTTATGGATTTGTGATATTTAAGAAATCTTTCACTAATCCAAGGAAACAAAAATTTCCCCCTTTCGTTTTCTTCTAAAAGTTCTTAGTTTTAGACTTTCCATTTAGTTCTATGATCCATCTTGAGTAAACTTTTATACATGCTGTATGGTATGGGTGAAATGTCTCTATATATCTATCTTCCATCGTTCCAGCACCATTTATTGAAAAGACTATTCTTTCTCCATTGAATTGCCTTTGTGTCCTTGTTGAAAATCAATGGACCATGTATGTATAGATCGACTCCTGAACTCTCTATTCTGCTCAATGGATCTCTGTATTTATCCTTTTGCTACTACCACACTGTCCTAATAATTATAACTTTATACTAAGATAACATGAATCCTCCAATGATACTCTCCTTTTTCAGAATTATTTTGGCTATTGTACCATCTTTGCTTTTCCATATAAATTTTAGAATTGGCTTGTCAATTTCTACAAAAAATTCTATTGATCTTGATTTGGATTGCATTGAGTTTACAGACAACTTTGGGATGATTAACATAACAATATTGAGTCTTCTAATCCATAAACATGGATTACCTTTCCATTTATTTAGGTCTTATTTGAATTTTTTTTCATTAGCGTTTTGGAGTTTTTAGCATATAGATCTTACACATTTTTTTTTGTTTTATTCCTAAGTATTTAATTATTTTGTGTAATTTTAGTGACATTGTTTTTGTTTTTGTTGTTGTTTTAAGTAGAGTGTACACTGAATGTGGGGCTCAAATTCATGACCCTGAGATCAAGAGTTGCATGAGCTCTTTTGACTGAGCCAGCCAGGCACCCTGGCATTGTTTTTTAAAATTCAATTTCTGGGATCCCTGGGTGGCGCAGTGGTTTGGCGCCTGCCTTTGGCCCAGGGCACGATCCTGGAGACCCGGGATCAAATCCCACGTCGGGCTCCCGGTGCATGGAGCCTGCTTCTCCCTCTGCCTGTGTCTCTGCCTCTCTCTCTCTCTCTGTATGACTATCATAAATAAATAATAAAATAAAAAAATTAAAAAAAAATAAAATAAAATTCAATTTCCAATTGTTCATTTCTACTATATAGAAATTCAGTTTATTTTTACATATTAATCTGTTATCCTGAAACCATGCTAAACTCTTATTTATTCTATTGTTTTTTTGTAGATATTTCAAATTTTCTATGTAGTAATCATTCTATTTATGAAAACAGAGAGTTTAATTTCTTTATTTTCTTTTCTTTTTTTTTTTTTTTTTCTTTCTTTCTTTCTTTCTTTCTTTCTTTTTTTTTTTTTTTTTTACCTAATTGTATTGGCTAGGACCTTCCATACAATGTTGAATAGCTGTGGTAAGAGTGGACATTTTTGCCTTGTTCCCGATCTTATAGAGAAAGCAGTTGGTCTCTCACTATTAAGTATGATTTCAGCTGTAGATGCCTTATATCAGGCTGAGAAAGATCCCTTATATTTTTAGTTTGCTTTAGTCTTTAAAAAATGTATTGTTTAATGGATGTTGAATTTTATTTTTTATGTATTAAGAGATGGTGATATGGTTCTTCTTCAGTTTATTAATATAATGATTTACATTGATTTTTTTTAATGTTGAAACAGTCTTGCATTCTTAGGATAAACCCTACATGGTCATGGCATATTATTATTTTCTTATATTGTGGGATTCAATTTGCTAATCTTTTATGGAGGATTTTTATATCTGTTTTTCATGAAGAGTAACAGAGTGTGGTTTTCTTGTCTTCTAATGTCGTTGTCTGGTTGTGGTATCAGGGTGATGCTGACTTATTCTATTTTCTAGAAGAATTTGTGTAGAATTGACAATATTTCTTTCTTAATTGTTTGGTAGAACTCACCAGGGATACCATCTGGAACTAGTGTTTTCTTTATTAGAAAGTTTTTAAGTACAAATTAAATTACCTTAATAGATATAGGACTAATTAGATCATCTGTTTCTTCTTGAGTGAGCTTTGATAGTATCTGTCTTTTTTAAAAAAGATTTTATTTATTTATTCATGAGAGACATAGAGAGAGAGAGAGAGAGAAAGGGAGAGGCAGAGACTCAGGCAGAGGGAGAAGCAGGCTCCATGCAGGGAGCCCGATGTGGGACTCGATCCTGGGTCTCCAGGATCACATCCTGGGCCGAAGGCAGCACTAAACTGCTGGGCCACCAGGGCTACCCAATAATATCTGTGTTTTAAGAGTTTTTCAATTAGTCTGAGTTTTCCAGTTTATGGTCATAAAGCTATTTATGTTTTCATATCATCCTTTAAATGTCTATATTATTTGTAATGATGTCTCCCTTTCATTTGTGGTATTGGTTATTTGTGCCTTCTCTCTTTTTATCTTTGATAGTCTTTTGTTAGGCTAGAGGTTTACCAATTTTGTTGATATTTTCCAAGAAACATATTTTGGTTTCAGTAAATTTCTCTATTTTTATCTATTTTAAATTTCATTGCCTTTTATTTTCATTTTTATTATTTCTTTCTGCTTGCTTTTGGTATAATTTGCTTTTCTTTTTCTAGTTTCTTAAAGTTGGGGCTTAGATAATTAATTTGAGATCTTACTTTCTAATATAAATATCTAATGCTATAATTTTCTATATAAATACTATTTTAGCTGCATTCTATAAATTTTTATATGTTGTGTTATTTTTCATTCAATTAAAAATATTTTTAAATATCCTTGTAATTTCCACTTTGACCAATGGGTTATTTAAAAGTATGTTCTTTATTTGCAAGTATTTGGGAATTTTTTGAGATAGTTTTCTCTAATTCATTTTTGGTTTAACTACATTATGGTGAGAGAACATATTTTGTATAATTTACATTCTTTAAGTTCATTAAAATATTTTTTATGGTCCAGAATATGGTCTCTTTTGCTGAATGATCTATGTGCATTTGAAATGAATGAGCAAGCATTCTGCTATTTGTTTTAATTCCTTAGATATGTTAAAATAGGTTGATAATGTTCAAGTCATCTATATTGTTATTGATTTTTGCTTCAAGTATTTTGAATCTCTATTGTTAGGTACATACACAGTTAGGACTGTTATTTCTTTTTGCTGAATTATTCCTTTTATCGCTGATATCCCTCTTTATCCTTGCCAGTGTGTCTTGTTCATCTGATATTAATGGAGGCAATCTAGACTTTTTTGATTATTTTTTGCATGGTGTATCTTTTCCTGTCTATCTCCTTTTTATTAATTTTAAATTTATATTTAATTGATGACTTTTCCAACCATTTATTTTTTATATTTAAAAAAACAAACTTTAAATTTGGACTAATTTTAGATGTACAGGAAAGTTGCTGTACACCCTCATTCAATTTCCCCTAATGTTAATATCTTTCATTACCACAGTACAGTTGTCAAGACAAGAAACCATCACTTGTATGTTACTATTAACTAAATCCCAGTCTTCATTCAGATATCACTAAGTTTTTACACTGTCCTTTTACTGCTCCAAGATCGAACAGGATAACACAGTGTATTAAGCTATCATGTCTTCTTAGTCTCTTCTGGTATGTGACAGTTTCTCAGTCTTTCCTTATTTTTCATGATCTTAATAGTTTTAAGGAGTATTAGTCAACATTTTATAGAATTTTCTCAGTTTGGATTTATCTGATATCTTTCTCATGGTCAGAGTAGGGTATGGGGTTTTTGGCAGAATACCACAGAGGTGAAGTACCCTCTTTATCACATCGTATCAGAGGACATAGGCTATCAACATGGCATCACTGGTGATATTAACCATGATCATTTGGTTGAGGCAGGGTTTGTCAAGTTTCTGAACTGTATATTTTCTATTTCCCCCCCCTTTTTATACTCTGTTATTTGGATATGAATCTATTAATCTGGTTCACATTCAGCTTTATTCAAAGTAGCCCCAGACAGGAAACAAACCACATCATATCCTTCAATTAGTGAATGGTTTAACATCTGTACTACACTCATATTATGGAGTACTAGTCAGCAATAACAAGAAACAAACCATTGATATAAGCAACAAACTGGACGAATTATGTTGAGTGACAAAAGCCAATTCCAAAAGGTTACACACGGTGTGCATCCATTTATTTAACATATTTGAAATGATCAAATTATAGAAATGGAGAGCAGACTATGGTTGGCAGGGATTGTTGAAGGGGTGTGGGTGGGAGAGGAGTGTGTGTGGCTATCAAAGGACAACATGAGGTATTCTCCTGGTGAAGAAAATATCCTATATCTTAGCTGTGCCAATATTGCACTACAGTTTTGCCATACATTATTATTAAGAGTGCAAGAGATCTCTCCATATTATTTCTTACAACTCTATGTGAATCTACAATGATCTCAGTCAAACAGTCAATTATAAAAGGATACCAGTAGGAGAATGAAATGCCAAACCACAGACTAGGAAAAATTATTTGCAATACATATAACTGATAAAAGATTAGAATCCAGAATGTATAAATGGTTTCTATAAGAAAAAGAAAGAAAATCCATTAAAAAAATAGGTTAAAGTCCTAAATCACTTTTTAAAAGAGGATACTCAAATGATGAATACACTTATCCAAAAAAACTGCTCAAGTTTATTCATCATCAGGGAAGTGAAGATTAAACCCGCAAAGAGATACCACGACAAACTCATCAGGATGGCTAAAATTTAAAAAGAAATAAAACTGAAATAAAATGTTGAGAAAGATATATATTATCTGGAATTCACATGTACTGCTAGTAGGAAAATAAATCAGCATAACCACCTTGGAAAATCACTTGGCAATATCTATTAAATCTGAGCATATGTATACTCTATGACGAAGCAATTCTACTTTCTGATATGTTTCCGGCAGAAATGCATATATATGTGCATTGAAAGACAAGTATGAGAATGTTCATAGTACTTTATTCCTAATGGCCCTATACTATAAACCATGAAATTCCCATCAACAGTAGAATGGATACAAAATTGGGGCACATTCATACATAATTCATTCATACATTTATACATATTTATCCTTAATGTCTCTCTTTCCCTCCTATCCACCAGCCAGTCATCATGGCTCCACCTCCAAAATTCTACCTGACTTTTTTCACTTCTCTTTATATCCTCTGACACCTCCTCAAATCCACTGTTATTTCTCACCTAGTTTACAGAAATAGCCTTGAACTAGTCTTCTTGCTTCCACTCTTGCTTCCTCCCCTATGATTCATTATCTGTAAAGCAGTCAGAATGATCTTATTACAATATAAATCAGATCACCTCATCCTCTTATTTAAACCTTTCAGTGGGTTCTTATTATACTTGATTGAATCCAACTCTTCATCATGGTTTGAAAGGCTGCCATGCTGGTTCTGCTATAGTCAAAGATATTTACAGAGAAAGATCCTAAAATACACAGAGTGGTTTAAACAAATTAAGAGTTTAAGAGTTTATTTCTCTCACACACAAGAGTTGAAAAGAAGACAGTCCCAGGTTGGCAGGGCAGCTCTGCCAGACTCAGAGATGGAACATGGAGTTCTACCTCACAGGTAGCTCTCATGTGTTTGCCCATCACATCTACATCCCAGCTAGCCAGAGAGGAGAAAGGAAAGGTGGAGACCATGCTCCCTTTCTCTTACAGATTCAGCTCACTTTCCCTTCCCACTTCCACTTCCATCCTCTTTGTCCAGAATCTGGTCACAGGACATACCTAGTTGAAAGGAAGCCTGGGAAATGTCTTTAGCTAAGCTGACATGTGCCCATCCATGACTCCATTACTGTGGAAGTAGGAATGAATGAATATTGAGGACAACTCATAGTCTCTGCTCCATCCAAGTCATCATTCCCCTCTACTTTTCCAACCTCATTTCCTCCCTCTTCTCCCTGGATTTTGGTTCTCTAGCTAGACCAGCCTTGTTCATCCCCTCCGTAGTCCTTAGGCCCTTATATCTGTGCTGGCCTGTATCTGAAATGCTTTTCTCTAGATATTTACATGACTGACTTCTTCTGATCATTTCTACCTCAACTCAAGCCTCATATATCTTCTGAGAGGCATTCCCTAACCCTTCCGTCATAAGCAAAGTAACCACCTCCTTACCACTCTCTCATTCATGTTGTTTTATTTCTAACCCCTACCACTAGTTTAAATTCTCATTTACTCACTTGCTTATTATCTGTTTCTCCCACTGGAATATAAACACCACGGGGGCAGAAATGTTGTCTGACTTATTCTCTGTTGGATCCCCAGCACTTAAATGCTACCTTTGATAAAGCAAGCATTCAGCAAATACTTGTTGAACAGATGAGCCCATTTAGCCCTAACTCCCTCATTTTGTAATGGGGAAAGCTGGAGCCCAGAGAAAGTAAATGGCTTGCCTGGGCTTCTGCAAGTAGTTAGTAGATTCCCAGGTTGGTGCTTTTTTTGAACACACTATTTCATCCAGCCTCTTCTTTGAAGTCTATTATCTCACCCCTCCACAGCTGTGCCTTTGAACACCTGAAGCACTAGACTTTAACATCCATTTGGTTTCTATGCTATGCTTCTTTGTATTATTATTTATCTTTGTTCTGTCTTGTTTTCCCAACCGAGCTGCAGGCCCCTTGAAAATACCAACCTTCTAACATACAGACAACAACAGGCTGTGTGTAGGTGTTTGACAAAGAGACTAAAGTTACTTTATTCAGTCAAGTGAAACTCAGAACCATTACAGCTTTCATCTTGCCCTATCATTGAAGATAAAAGTTGGATACTGGAAGACTAGATTTTGGTGAGAAGTAATTCTTACGTATCCCCAGCTAAGCATGTAGGCAAGACTGTCTTACCAGCAGTTGGAATCTTATGTGCTTCATCCAAACTATGCAGAGGGGCTGCTCTTGGTATAATGGGTGGGTTCTGAAAGGTAATCCTTGCTGTTGGTGGAATCAGCCCTCGTTCTATCATACTCAAAATCCCTGAAAAGGAAGGTTAGAAGAATATGATTTTAACTCCAAGCATTTCTTTTCTTTTCTTTTTTTTAGGATTTTATTTATTTATTCATGAGAGACACACAGAGAGAGGCAGAGACACAGGCAGAGGGAGAAGCAGGCTCCCTGTGGGGATCCGGATATGGGACTAGATCCCAGGTGTCCAGGACCACGCCCTGGGCTGAAGGCAGTGCTAAACCACTGAGCCACCCAGGCTGCCCAACTCCAAGCATTTCTACAAAGTCTGAGCTCCATGAATTTCACAGGTAAAACTTAACTCTAGTCATCTTCTTATTTGTGAGAGCACATCTAGTGCTTTAATCCTTTGCACGAAGAAACCACTGTTGTGCACATTCATTTAAGCCTAATATTATAACCCTAGATAAAATGGCATTTCCAATAGTGCTATTATAAAATAAACTTGTATTAAGATAATTTCATTTTAAGGTAGAAATATAACTTCAGTGCAAACTAAAACATCTTTATACCTAACATTTTCAATGATCAATAACATTGTTACTCTTTAAAATGCGGAGGAATCAAGTCCACGGTCTTCATAACCAAGGAGAGGTTTTGTTCTGAAAGAAAGAAAATCTGTATGCTTACAACTATTCCTCTATTGTTACAAGTCATATTTTATAAAATAAAGTGATTTTTAGGGGTACATGGGTGGCTTAGTTAAGCAGCTGACTCTTGATTTCAGCTCAGGTCATGATCTTATTAGGGTCGTGATCTCAGGGTCATGATATCAAGCCCTGTGTTTGGGTCCTGCTTGAGATTCTCTCTTACCCTCTCCCTCTGCCCCTCATGCCCCATTCTCTCAATCTCACTCTCTCTAAAAAAACAAAGAAAAAAAAGAAAATTATTTTTAGATATTTCTCATGTCACCAGAAGACATGATTGCCCACATAGGTGAATTTAGCGTAACTAGTCAACATGGATAGTCTTAATTCACCTAATTTATAATTCCTAGAACTCATACCATGTCAGCATAGCTGGAACCAGGGCTTTTGAAGGACAGGAGACTATTAAATAAATAAACAAATAAATGGATCAATGAATAATTGAGCAAAGCCTTCTGGTGGGGCAATGCGTTCATTTAGGTGGGTCTATTGTATTGAAGCCAGAAACTCAGAACACAGGGAAGATGTGAAATAAACTTGTAATAGGGCTTCAGCTTCTTATTGCTCTTATGTACTAGGAAGGAAAGTAAGGAACTCCGGGTCTCAAGGAAATCCTTGTCTGCAAGCTGTGTACCAAGCTAGACTAAGTTGAAGAAATTGGCCCAAATCCTAAGGGGAACAGATACTGTTTCTGTTTGTCTTAGGACCTCGATGACGATGTATGTTCTATCAAGGATGCTAAAGTCTAGTGTTCTAGGAATTCAGAGAAATGATCACTAGGGGATTAGGGAGTTCAAGAAGGCTTCACTCGTAAAACAATGATTCCAAAGAAAAACCTCCTTCAGTTTGCTTACTGCAGAATCATTTCAGAGGGAGAATTTCTTATTAAAAATGAAGACTCTTGGGTCCTCTCCTTGGCCTTTCCAAACTTCTGAGACTAGGGTCTGGGAATCTGTATTATTGAGGCCTCCAGGACATACTTAATGCTCCCTGAAGCTTGAGAACCAGTAGAATTGGAGCCCGGTAATCTACATTTTAAAGTAAGTATTCCGGTCAATCTTTTGTACTTTTAAAATTTAAGAACTGCTCATTATCATTATGCCCCTTTTGAAATTAGGACTTTAGGTTTTAATTTTTCTAACACTGGATTTAACTACCTTAAAATGGTAAGAGCAATTCTTTGTCCTCATAAATATTTTCCACCTTTAAATATCAAATCCCATTTCTAAGAAGTATGCCCGACTTGCAGATGGGAAAAACAGAGCTCCTTTTAATTCAGTATATTTTCATTACTGATCTTAGAATCTCAAGGAATGTGAACATGATTTTTACCTTTGCTTTAATATTGGTTGGAGCAATTCACTTAATTCTAGATAAACACATGTGTATACATTTACCGTTGGGAGGAAAAAGTTAAGACTTTGGGATAAGCACAGGAGGCTGAGTATCATTTCATTGAAATGCTGGAATCTCTGGAGATGATCTGACTCTATAGTCACCTTTGTTTTTGATGAGGCTATTATAATTCTCTAGGAATTAAGGTTAATTTATAGAAAACTGAAAGTAGTGCAAATTCCTTTTTTATACGCATGCAAATAAACTCTGTCACACAGAGCGATGATGCTTCCACCACTCCCAAAAAAGCCAGTTGTTTGTCCATTTGCAAATTTAGTTCAGTATTCTTTTTTTAAAATTTTTATTTATTTATTCGTGAGAGACACAGAGAGAAAGAGAGAGAGATGCATAGACATAGGCAGAGGGAGAAGCAGGCTCCATGCAGGGAGCCTGACGTGGGACTCAATCCCGGGTCTCCAGGATCACACTCCGGGCTGCAGGCAACACTAAACTGCTGCACCACCAGGGCTGTCCTAGTTCAGTATTCTTGATTTGTAAAGGTGTCTGTTGTTTGAATTCTCCTTGGAATCATAACATCTTACTGATACCCTCATTTAATCAATGAGTTAAATAAAATCTTTGATGTGTTCATTTTATAGTTGTATAAGAGTTATGGTTTTACTCTAAAATATATATACATCCTTTAATAATTTTGGAGATCTCACCAAGATGAGCAGAAGATTCACCTGAAATTACCAGAAATGATGCTCTGCACAGGAAACCAAGGCCAGGCATGTGTTTTCTTAACACCCCCAGGTGAATTAAAAGTGGCAATAAAACTTTATTGATTGTTTTTTTAATTTTGGCATTACTGTATTATTCCTATTAATTTTTTGTTTTTCTTTTTGGTTCATGTATGGCTAAGTTATTATTCCTTATTGGTAGCTACAGTGACTGGGAATTTGGCGATCTCCGTAAGTGGATTAGAGTCTTATAGACATCTAATTCCATGTTGAATCAGGGACAATAGAGAATATAGTTTGTTAGTCTTTTGTCCACTTGTGTATTTTGAGCTCAAATCAACTAGGAATGTCACGCCACAAAGAAGGTGGCATCTGGACCAGTAAGTGTGTTTCTGTGTTTATCTTTCATCCATAGCTAAAATTGTAGAGTTGAAGCTATGAGCTCTGCCTGTATCTGTATGTCTATGTGTCCATAATTCAGAAAAGCCTTTATCTTTCATTGTGAATATAGAATATTTTCTTGTCTCTAGATGGTATTAATAAATTAGATTGTAAAGTCTCAAATTAAAGGAGCTCTGTTCTGGCTGACTTACAAAAAGAAATAAGTGCTTATATAAATTGAATATTCTTAATTGAATTTTCTTAAGATTTTTAGGAAATAAGGAAATTAAACTTCTAATACTTTTAAATGTGTTCCCCTCATCTCTCAAATTCAGAAACTCTCATTGAGTCTCTTTGCTTTTCATGGCAATATAGTTATTTGCATAGTTTCAATAAAAATCTATTCTCATTTTACTAAGCTATAATTGGAAAAATCGCTTATGTAACCAAGACCTTATCTGGAATTTCATATTTAAGAATGAATACTTATTAATCACGAATGACAAGTGTCTTTTAAAGAACTAAGGTTGACTTTATGTAGCCAATGCTTACAAATCCTTCCAAAAAAACTGGCCTGGTACATGGCTTTATAGGATTTCCATTCTTGCAGGTGGTAGAAAGGTCATGTCCTGGCAGGCCCAAGAACCTTGGGATATTAGGATATTTGGAATGCCTCTAGAAAAGAGGAATATACCCAAATTTATAGATCTTGTAGTTGAAATGTGGTAGGCAGAGTTTCTTGGGCTTGATTTTCTATCCTTAGGATAGCAAGTAATAGAAGATTTTAAAAGTTCAATTTGAGATTCCTTATGAAAACTTCCTGTAGAGCAAACTTAAGATGGCCTGTTCTTTGCTGCACCTGTGTAAATAATCAGGACAAACCTAATGAGATCAGCCTTATTTTTTAAAAAAAATTTTGGAGATCATTTTAATCAAAGTGGTAGAAGACTATAAGAATTTTTTTTTTTTAAGTTTTGGAATAAGCAAAAGAGATTACTGGATACCTTTGGAATGGAATGCTGGAGCCCTCAGGGATTGCCTGAACCTAGTCTTTGTTTGAGCTATTTTACAACTCTAGAGATTAAGGTTATTTTGTACAAAACAAACAAACAAACAAAAAAACCTGACACTAATACAAATAATTCTTATCTACAGACTTGAAAATAAATTCCATCTGGTGAAGGGACATTCCTCCTTCCCATAGAAATGTCAATTTTGCATCTATTTGCACATTTATTTATATTATTTATTTATATTTATATTCCTGCTCTACAAATATCTGTTCTTTAGATTCTCCTTTAAAACAGCTGTGACATCTTACAGATCTTTCTCTCTCTTTTTTAGAGAAAGATTTATTTATTTATTTATTTGAGAGAGAGAGAGAGAGAGAGAGAGAGAGAGAGTATAAGTGGGGGGAGGGGCAGAGGGAGAGAGTCTTCAAGCAGATTCCCTGTTGAACTTGGAGCCCAACCTGAGTCTTGATCTTAAATTAAGACCCAAGAGATCATGACCTGAGCCAAAACCAAGAGTTGGATCCTTAACTGATTGAGTTGCTCAGATACCCCTACAGATCTCTCTTTTAATTGACAAGTTAAATAAATAAAATCTTTGACATGTGTTCATTTTATGTTTGTATGACATCCATAATTTTACCTGTTTTGGGAAATTTTTTTTAAAGACTTTATTTTTTATTCATGAGAGACACACAGAGAGAGAGAGATGCAAAGACAGAGGCAGAGGGAGAAGCAGGCTCCACGGAGGAACCGGACCATGGGACTGGATCCCGGGTCTCCAGGATCATGCCCCAGGCCGAAGGCAGGCTCTAAGCCGCTGAGCCACCCAGGGATCCCCACCTGTTTTGGGAAATTATCCCTTAACACCATTGTCTCATTAAACTTTCATAACACGTTTACTTTCCAGTTGAAGGGATTAGGGATTAGATAGATGTTCATTCATTCAACTGATATTTGTTCATTGCTTGTTATGTGGCAGGAACTATTCTGGAGGCTGGGGGTGCAGTGGTGAGCCAGAGAGAACTCATGGAGCCTCATGTTAAAGACATGAAATAAACTCACAATAAATGTATAATTACAAATTATAATCATCTATGAAGGAAAAGACAGATGCTTAAGGAAGTGACTTTTCTGGACAGAAATAGAGACACTTGAGAAGGCCCATCTGAAAATGTGCTTGGCCTAGTGAGGAGCAGAGGGTAGGCTCATATGGCAGAGGGTAGAGGAAACAGCAGAGAATGAAGGGAAGGTCCAGGTCAGGTCTGCCTTGTTTGTAGAGTTTGGAGTTGATTAATCAATCGCGACCAGAGAACAACTTGTCTAAGGTCACCCTCAGCCTGAAAGTTTGGTTTGGGTACTGTGAGACATATATTCTTAACCATTAAAAAAAAAAAAAAGAGTTTGTTTTCTTTTTTTGGATGTAGCAAGGTAACTCAAGAAAAAGTCAGGAAGTTTGTCCTACATTTTCCAAAACAACTCTCTCTTCTGGGTGTTGTCAGTCCTTTACCTCTTGCTGGACTTGTGTGAAACTGAGATGACAGTTAAGGGCATTGGGAACATGTAAAATTCTAGACACTGTATTTACATTTCTGTGGTTTTGTGCTTTCCTGATGCTTCTATTACCTTGCACAGTACCAGACACATGGTGAGTACTCAATAAATATATGTTGATTAATTGCCTGATTAAATACAAATATTATGGTAGGCCATCTGTTCTCTGGTGGATAATTGAGGGATGAAAATGATTTTTTTTCTGGGTCAAGTTGCCATGGTTCTAGATTCACCTTTGTTTTGCATCAGTTTTTTTCATTATGTCTCTTGCTAAGGTGGATATTGATTGATTGATGCATTCATTCACTATTTCATTCATCTTAATTTGATCCAGGAAGAATGTAAGATGTTATTAAAGCAAGAATTCTGCTGAAGTCATTCCATAGTCGCAGGGAGTAAAGATGTAAACTAAGTAAAATCATATGTCACAAAGATTTCTGAACAATATGGTTTATAACTAGAAAAGTAATAGTTACAGTCGTGAGCTTCACACATTAAGGAGCTTATAATGATGCTGGGTTCTCTTGAGTTCTGCTATTTCTCCAGCAGCAGGTCAGTAAACAGAGCAGACAAGATGGAGAACTTTAAATCTCCAAGGACCAAGAGAACCTTTGGGAAGCAACTTTAGGTCCAAACTATTCCAGACAACAGATAGAAAGTGAGATGGGAATAATTAAAGACTATCTCCCTTGGTTATATTTGAGATACAAAAGGGAATCCACTTAAGCATTTTTCAACTCTTCAGCCAATTAAATTAAGTAGCAGGGAGAAGTAGAGAGGATGACACAACATTCAGTCCTTAGTAATTTACTTACTCTTTCATTTACTTATTCATTCAACCAACATGGCTCTGGACACTGGGGATACTGGGATGAAGATGATATGACCTTTTGTTTAAAAACTAGAAATCCACTAGTTTCCTGAACAGTAGAATTTAAATGGTTTAAATGCCATTTTCATTAATTCTGGCTTCATATTTTTGCATACTAGTATATTAAAATAAATTTTTAAATGCTACCAGAATAGCATCAGAAACTATCTGCTCAGAAGCTTGAAAAATTCTAGTAATACCATGTAAACACAATAATAATTTTAACACGTAATACCACCAACATCTAAATCAATAGTAAATCTCTGGAATGTTGGGCTATTTATTTATTTATTTATTTATTTATTTATTTATTTAAATGATGGGCTTTAGAGGTGGAAGGGACTCTACTTGTTGTCTAGTTCAACGTTCTGATTTACAGAGGAGCAAATTCAGGCCAGAGTGAAGATCCCAACTTGTCTGAGGTCACCTAGGAGAATTAGTGGCTGAGCCCGAATTCAAACTCCCTATCCTACCTCAATGCTCTTTCCCATAGATTCCTAAGCACATAAAATGGTCATTGAATCACTAACCTTTCCTGGCATCTGCTTGTGGGACAGGTATGGGGGTGAAGTAGGGATCTGTGCGGTGAGAAGTTGGTGGAACCGTGAGGTTGGCTATTGTAGACCCTTTTATTAACTTCTGAACCTTCACCTAGACAATCAAAAATTTGTTTTCAGCAGGCAGTTTTGCTTTCAAAATGAACACAGTTTTCTTGTAAACAATAAATAAGATTATGAATAGTTTCATTAAGTTTTAATAAAGTAGCAATAGCAGCTCCAATTTTATTGCTCGTGAGGACCCTGCGCTATTGTCTACTGTCAGGAGTTTGTGTAATTTAAAATAGTTAATTAAATCCAATTAACATGTTGTGATTTCCACTATGCAAAGTCACTATAGTAGTTAATAAGGAAACTATTAAGATTTTGTTCAATTTTAATGACTATGATATAAAAGTGCTAAATCTTGACAGAAGAGATTTTGAATACAGCAAAGTTTTGTACAGGCAAATTTCCCAGGAAATGCATATTAGAGTTGTAAGAGTAAAAAATAAACCGAGCAAACTGGGAGAATTTCAAGATAGATGTATCAGGTTGCCTGAGTGGCTCAGTCTATTAAGCACCTGACTGTTCATTTCAGCTCCTGTCATGATCTTAGCATTGTGAGATTAAGCCCCCACTTAGGAGTCTCCCTCTCCTACTGCCACTCCCCACATACCCCTAAAACAAACAAACAAACCAAAAAAGATTTTTAAAAAAGATAAATGTATTAGTCAACATTAATAGGTTGAAAATGAACTTTGAGTGGACTCCTGAAAACCTCAGAGAGAGTGAGAGACTTGATATCTAGATCAGTTACAGCAGATGATTACCTTTTCTAAAGTCATTAAATGCTTTTATTATAGTTATGAAATATGAATTGCTTCTAGCTTTTAAAGACTAATATGTATATTGTATATAAATCACATTTAATTGTATAACTCCAGTACACTATTTTTACCTTTATTAGAAGAGGTTATGAATTACCTGGGCCCTCCTAGCAGGGAAGATGTAGCTGTTTGGTATTTATAGACTGATTTAAATTTTCAAATCATTTTCCAAACATTAATTAATCTGTATAACTTCTAAAGGAATTAGACAACAATTTGCCCTTTAGCTAATAAAAAAACCAAGACTGATAGTAGATTTGTTTAAGGTCACACAGTACCCAAGAAATACACAGATTATCAATTTTAAGATTAATTTGATTTTACATTAGTGAAATTTGCCATTGGACTCTGTTGTACCACACCTTATTGCTCCTTAAGGTCATGGGAAAAGAGAAATTTCATCAAGCCTGGGGGGGGGGGGGGCAGTGAGGGGAGAAAAGTCACTTCTCCAAATAAATGTTAGCTGAAAAATGCCTGTATGAACAAAGGATGTGGGGCTTAAGGGAAACTGTAAGCAGCCACCATCCTATGAACACCAAGCATTTGGTGAGGACAGTTTAAAATGACTATAAGTAGGGATGTTGTTGTTTAAACAGGAAAGAGTAGAAGCACAATCTCCTGCCTTCTAGGTGAGTTGGAGGAGGAAAGAGGAGTGCCATGGGCCTTGCCTTAATGACAGCGAGGAGCTGTGCACGTGGTGTTATTATGGAACTTCCTTGCTGATGCACCTTGGTCTCTGTCCCATCCCCAGCACTCCTCACCCCACCTCACCTCCAGACCCAAGTGGCCTGCAGGACCTCCTAATCACCCAAGGTGAACACTACCATGTTCTGCAGACATGGCATGGACGTAGCTGATTTTCAGTAGCAAAAATGGAAGGGTCTCCACTTGTCTGATTGATGTCAGGGTCAGGGAGGCAAAGGTAAATCGGAGGAAGAAAGAAGGATTCCACTTGAATAAAATTGTCAAGCATTGCGAAGACGTAAAATACAGATTGGCAGTTTCAGGGCACAGAGCATCATTTATCTGGATTTTCTGAAAGCCTTTGACAAAGTATACCTGACAACCTGCTCTTGAAAGCCAGAGTAGCAGGATCTGACATAAAACACAATGCAAAGTATGACACAAAGGAGAGGGTGCAAAGCAGATGATATTCCAGTTCTGTCGGGAAGTCAACACATGCGTAATGCTGGTTTCTGTTAATTTTAACAGAAAATTAAAGCTGTTTCAATTGCAGCTATCTCAACAATGTAAAAGCCAGACTCAAGGTGTGTGTGTGTGTGTGTGTGTGTGTGTGTGTGTGTGTGTGTAGAGGCATGGAGAAGAGGATTACACTTGGGAGTTGACATCCTCTTGAGATTATAGAAATAAACCCCGCACGCAGTGTTATTGGATGTGAAACATGAGCCCGTTCTGCTGTCTGCTCCCCTGGGAAGGACAACTACCTTTGCATTTGCTTGCTTGGAGGGAGAAGGCATGTAACAACCTTCAGCATTTACTGAGCACTTACTATATAACACTAACTTTAATGCGATCGGCGTTAGGTTTCATGAGGAATGGAAAAGTTAAGGGCAATGGGAATGCGGAGGAGGGAGTAATTAACTCTGTATCCTGGCATTGCAGAAGACTTCAAGACCCAAGCTGTATGTTAGAATCTCTCAGGGAGCTTTTTAAAAATACTGCTGCTGAGTACTGGATGTTATGCTATATGTTGGCAGATTGAACTCCAATAAAAAAAATAAAAAAATAAAAAATAAAAATAAAAATACTGCTGCCTGGGCCCCAACTCTGGGCGAATAAACCCAAATGGCTGGGCTGGAGCCTGGGCTTCAGCATTTTTATAATGCTCTCCAGGTGATTCTGATGTGCAGCCACGGTTGAGGCGGACTGCAGGAAGTGATATTTAAATTCTGTCTTAAAAGAAGCATTGAATCATATCACATGGAGAAGAGGATGCAATTATTGGGAGAAAGAATAGTGGCGACAGAGCAGACTAGCATATGGACGCATGAAGACTTCATGGAAGGTGAGGAACTCAGTGTGGCTGGAGTATGGTGTGTGTACCAGGAGGGGAGGGCGGGGATGAAACCAAGCGGTAGGTTAATGCAAACTAAAGAAACCAGCTTTATGAATGTGCCGATTGCCTAAAGAAGTCAAATATCTGTTTCTGGCTTCTCCTTTATGTCATCTTTGTATTTCAGGCTGGAACCATGCTTTGTAGTTTGTATAACATGATATGGACTATCATAGAAATAGAACAATGTTCTTCATATCTGGCATGTCATTACTATTTCCAAAACTCTGTCGCTTAGTGCCTCAACCTTCTATAACAGCTTAATTGTTTTTTAGACTTTAAAAAAATATGCAGGGATCCCTGGGTGGCGCAGCGGTTTGGCGCCTGCCTTTGGCCCAGGGCGCGATCCTGGAGACCCGGGATCGAGTCCCACGTCGGGCTCCCGGTGCATGGAGCCTGCTTCTCCCTCTGCCTGTGTCTCTGCCTCTCTCTCTCTCTGTGTGACCATCATAAATAAATAAAAATTAAAAAAAAATATGCAAAAGCTTAAAAAGGAAAACAGCAATCACATTCCTGCCAGCCAGAATTAATCATTGTTAATAATTTGGTATATTTGCTTCTAGTGTTTTCAAATAGAAAAACCATTCTATTTTATGATTCTGGTAAAAAATGATATATGCTTATCATAAAGATTCCAATTAATGCACAAAAACACAAAGATGAAAGTTTAAGAAATCATACCAAATATCTTTAGGTGATCTATTATTTCTGATATCTTTGGAATGATTAATATATCAGTTTATAAAAATAGGATTTATATTACATTATTAAACTTAATTTTTGACATGAATTTAATATGAGGGGAAAAGACTGAATTGAACTCAACAAATTATTAAACCTCAAGTTAATATTTCTTTACCACAAGATTCCTGTGAGTTGAAAAAGATTCCTCTGTAAGGGCTGGCGACTTTTTTTAAAGGGCCAGACGGTAAATATTTTAGGCTGTTCTGATTTGTTATAGCCAGAAAGTAGCATAGACAATACGTAAACAAATAGTGGAGCTGTGTTCTAATGAAACTTTATGTGCAAAAACAGGTGGTCAGCCCTCAGGCAGTTGTTTATGGACTACTACCCTATAATTAAATAAAAATGATTATGAAAAACATTTAGGTTTTTTAAAAAAATGTTTTAAATTTGAATAATATGAGAACATTAAAACTCTCTTGCTACCCCTCTCCTTCCAATTTTTATTATATTATTATTTTTATGTTGTCCAGATTTATAGTATCTGCATTGTTTTGAAACTACAATTGCTAGGGTTATTTAGTATTCATCCTATGTGTAAATGGATCCAGTGTCATGGCTTCTCTATGCTAGTTCCTTATTTTGATTGACTTTTTTGAAGATTTAATTTATTGATTTATTTTTAAAATTTTATTTAAAATTACTTGACATATAGTGTATTATTAGTTTCAGGAGTAGAATTTAGTGATTCATCAGTTGCTTATAACATCCAGTGCTAATTACATCACATGCCCTCCTTAATAGCCAACACTCAGTTACCTCATCCCCCCACCCACCTCCCCTCCAGCAACACTCAGTTTGTCTCTTAGAGTTAAGAGTCTCTTATGGTTTGTCTGTTTTTTGGTTTTTTGTTTTGTTTTGTTTTGTTTCATTTTTGAGAGAGGGAAAGAGAGAAAGCATGAGCAGGGGGAGGGGGAGAAGGAGAGGAGAGAATCTTGAGTAGACTCCATGCTGAGTAGAGCCCAATGCAGGTCTCAATCTTATTACCCTGAAATCATGACCTGAGCTGAAATAAAAAGTCAGATGCTCAACCGACTGAGCCACCCAGGCTTTTGAAATCAAAATTGAAAAAATTAAAAAATTGATTGATTGAAATCAATCAATTTTGATCGATTTCTTAATTGTCTGCTTTTGGTTATCAAGCAGTCCTTTCCAACAAGTACTCGTGGATATTTATACTTGAATGATATCTGGGGTCATCCTCTCTTTCCTCAAAACTTTGCAGACACTGACTCATTGTCTTCTATGATGAATATTGTGAAATCTGATGCCAACCTGATTCAAGGGGTAACCTTGTCGGTAACTTTTCTTTTTGCCTGGATGTCTGAAACATTCTTTGTTTTTGAAGCCCAAGTGTTTTTTTTTTTTTAATATTTTATTTATTCATGAGACACAGAGAGAGAGAGAGAGAGAGAGAGAGGCAGAAGGAGAAGCAGGCTCCCTTTGGGGAGCCTGATGCGGGACTTGATGTCAGGATCCCAGGATCACGACCTGAGCTGAAGGCAGATGCTAAACCACTGAGTCACCCAGGTGCCCCTGAAATCCAGATGTTTAACTTGAAAATACTTTGATGTAATACTCTTCATCAAGTTTTCCTGGGAATTAGTGCTTTCTACCTGTAGATTTCATTCTTTCTTCATTCTGGAATTTTTTTTTTCCCATTATATCACTGGATACGTTTTCTCTTTCATTTTCTGGGTTTCCTGTTTTAGAGACACCAAGTGTCATTAAATGACACTTAAAATGGCTTATTATTATCTCTTATGTTGTGGTACCCAACTATTCATTCTCTCCTGGTTCATTTTAGAATAGAAATCTTTTAGCTGAGCACACATCTATCCAGTTCAGACTACATTTCCCAGTATCTCTGGTAGCTAAATGTGGACATGTGACCAAATACAGACCAGTAAGACATAAGCAGCAGTGATAAGTATAACTTCTGGGCCATCTCCTTAGAATGCCTGCCCTGAACTCTCTTTATCCTTCTTGTGGGTGAAAACATGGGTGTAGAGAGAAACCAGCTTCAACCACTGGAATGAGAGCGTCTGTAATCACAAGAATGAGATGAGACAGCATCCAGAACCCTCTCTTGGTTATGCTCCCTATCATGGAGCAGACCTGTTCCACTAACCTTAAACTTCTCACCTGTGGACTGTTTTGTGAGTGAGAAATAAACTAATCTATTTATGGCATTATATTTTCAGATATTTTTGTTATAGCAGCTTAGTCTGTAACAAACTACTATGCATATCTATTAGCTTCTAATTAATTTCCTTTGTCTTTTTCCTTTACATTTGCTGTGCTTACAGTCTTTTCTCCATGCCTATATTTCAGCGTTCAGCAGTGTCTGTTCTTCCTATTTATAGTTTATTTATTAGTTCCATAAAGTATTTTGGTATTCAATGTGTTTCCTTATGCCTGCAACCTCCCTTTTTATCTCATTCTGCTATTTTATCATCTCATGGCTGAGCTCTAGTTTTACTTAATTTATGTTCCTATCAAGCTGTGCTATAATGTGAAGAAATTGTGAGAAAATTCCTTCTGTTCCTTGAGTTATATTTTTTTTCTGGGTTAGGCTTTGTCTTTTGCAGACCATGGTTGTCCCTCCCTCCTCCTCTCCCTTTCTTTTGTTAGCTCTGGGTGAAATACTGGGATGTATATAATAAATCAGTACAGTGGCCATATCATTTCTCTCCCCCTTGTACATTCTTGGGCAGCTCTGCCCCGACAGTCTGCTTACTCTGATGTAGCATCTCATTCCCTGTTGTCTGCTACCAGTGTGTTTTCTTTTCCAGCAACACATGAGAACTGAATATTCTGGGTGTTCTCCATCTTTCTGTTACCTGAGGGCCTGGGTCAAGGAAGCCTCCGTTTCAGGATATATACAGTCTTTAAAAATTTGTAGGCTCTCCTCCCTCTCCTGATATTCTGATGAACATCCTACATCAAGGTCTGCTGTATTTTGTCCTCCCACCCTCCAGTCCCAGGGGTTTTGGATCATTTCAATAGAATCCTGAAGATGTCATTTCTCTCTGGAAGAATTCGACATATTATTTACCTTCCAATTTCACCTCTTTCTCTCAAGTCCTCTAGTCAAAAGATAAAAAAAGTACAAGGATGCTTGCTTGCTTGTCTTCTCTACAGATTTTACAGTATTTCTGAGAATCTCAATATTTTGATAATTTACCAATAGTATTTCTGTTTTTCAGTATTTCTGTATTTCAGAGAATATTTCTGAGGGGGAGGGAGGGGTGAGGACTGGAGCTATGTCATACCCCTCTACTCTGCTCCAGAATCTTCTGCTTGGTGAATTGAAACCTGCACAGCCATATTCTGCAGTCCTGCCCCAGCCCTCCTTCCCATATTATGAGTGGCGTACTAAAGACTGGGAAGGGAACATGGCTAGGATACACACCTAATCTGCCCAATAGCGGGAGAACTAAAAGGGCACATCACTGCTTCATGGGCCAGTGCTTTTTACTATATTTTCTTGCTTCCTGAGTTTTTGAAACTTTCAAGCCAAACAACTCAGGTCACCAGCCCTACTCCTATCCTCACAGTAAAGCCCTATCACTCTATCTCCTTTCTCAGTGTCATTTCACCCAGTTACAGTAGGAGCCTTATTACTTTCTCTCAGACTAAGGATTACCAGCATTCTTGGAGCTGAAGAAAAACTCCCTTGAGAGGCATCTATAGCATAAAAGCAAAAATCATGGGCTTAGTGTACTAGATTTCAGCCCTAGCTCTGTCATTTAATTGGAAATGTGCTGGGTAAGTCATTTAGCTTCTCTGAGTCTCAATTTTATCTTCTGTAAAATAGGTACATTTTTATCTATCAATAAGACGAATTTTATGTGAAGGATTTGTTCCTGAATACATTTCATAATTCTGAATTCACAGAATTGAGACAGCCTGAAAGAATGGCAGTTATGGCAGAGACTTCAAGATGATTCAGAGGGTAGAATTAGCAGATAAAGACTTGAAAGCTATTATTATACATATGTTAAAGACCTTAAAGGAAATATGATCATGAATGAATTAACAGATGGAAAATCTCGGTAGAGAAATGAAAACTATAGAAAAAGAACCAAATGGAGATTTTAGAATTAAAAAGTAGAATTTGCGAAATGAAAAGCATGTTGGGTAGGCTTGACAGCAGATTGAAATGGGCAGAAGGAAAGGGAGTGAACTTGAAAAAGATCAACAGATATTATCCAATCTGAAGAACAGAAAGAAAAAAAGACATTTAAAAAAGAATTGATCTTCAGTAACCTACAAGAAAATATCATGCTGTAAATTTGTATGTGATTGAAGTCCTAGAAAGAGTGGAGAGAGAGAAATGTGGAGGAAAATATTTAAAGAAATAATGGCCAAATGACTCCCAGTTTTCTGGAAAACATAAACTCACAGATGATCCTAGAAGCTCAATGAACCTCAAGCAGGATAAACACAAAGAAAACGACACATAGACTCAACATAATCAACCCCCTGGAAGCTAAACAAAGAAAAAACTTGAAAGCAGCCAGGAAAAAAAAATAAAAAAGATCATAACCATTATCTATAGAGAATCAATGATCCAAATGATGGCTGACTTATTAGAAACAAAGGAACTTTAAAGCATTGAATGAAAAAAAAAAAACACCCCGGCAACCCACAATTCTATGTAAAAGCAATATAAAGATTTTTTTCTTTTTTTCAAAAGAAAACAATGAGTCACCAGCCGGCCTGTGTTACATTGCATTAAGCAGGCAAGAAATGTTTAAAGGAAGTTATTTATTTATTTTTATTATCTATTTATTTATTTATTTATTTTTAAGATTTTATTTATTTTTTCATGAGAGACACAGAGAGGCAAAGACACAGGCAGAGGGAGAAGCAGACTCCCTGTGGGGAGCCTGATGTGGGACTTGATCCCAGGACCTCGGGATCACAACCTGGGCCAAAGGAAGACGCTCAACCATAGAGCCACCCAGGCATCCCTAAAGGAAGTTTTTTAGGTGAACAGAAAATGACACAAGATGGAAACTTAGATGTCTATGGTAAATATAAAATACTATGCGTTTTTCTCCCTTAATTTCTCTGAAAGACAATTGACTATTCAAGGCAAAAATTATAACATACTGTGAAGTTTACAATATGTACGAGTCACATGACAATACCACAAAGGATTGGGACAATACCACAAATGAAATTGCAAATACTTTACATTGTATGTGAACTGGTGCAATATTAATTCTGCAGAAACTCTAATAAGTTGGGGATGGATGCATATTGTAATTTGTAGAGGAACCACTAAAAATAACACAAAAGAGATATAGTTTAAAAGCCAGTAAGAAAAAAAAAGTCAGTAAGACAGACTATTAAAATAAATTTTTAATCATATAACCCTAAGTCAGGCCAGACAACAAAGGAACAAAAAAGAGACGGTAAAAATAGAAAACAAGTAGAAAAATAGTTGTCCTACATCAAACTATGTTAATAATTGCATTAAATAAAAATGGATTAAACACTTTAATTAAAAAGCAGAGATTATCAGACTGGATTTTTTAAAAAAGATTTTATTTATTTATTCATGAGAGACACAAAGAGATAGAGAGTCAGAGACACAGGCAGAGGGAGAAGCAGGCTCCACACAGGGAGCCCGATGTGGGACTCGATCCTGGGTCTCCGGGATCATGCCCTAGGCTGTAGGCAGCACTAAACCACTGAGCCACCAGGGCTGCCCTATAAGACTGGATTTTAACCAAAGATAAAACTATATGCTACCATAAGAAGTGAATTATAATTTTATTTTGTTTTATTTTATTTTATTTTATTTTATTTTATTTTATTTTATTTTATTTTATTTTTAGGGAGAGCAAGTGAGCAAACACATATACACAGTGGGGAGGGGCAGAGGGACTGAGAATCTTAAGCATACTTCATGCCCAGGGCAGAGCCTGACATGGGGTTCAATCTCACAGCCCTGAGATCATAACATGAACCAATATCAAGAGTCAGATGCTTAACTGACCAAGCCACCTAGGCACCCCAAGATGAATTTTAATTTTAAAGACACAAGTTGAAGTAACAACAACAAAGGATTGATATACCATGTAAGCAGACAGCAAAAGAAAGAGGGAGTGGCTATATTAATACCAGACAAAGTAGACTTTAAGACAAGGACTTATAGAGAAAGACTAATAAAAGGGTCAATTAGCCAACAAAACATTAAAAATCATAAACATATATGTCTTTAATAACATTAACACAAAATACATGAAACAAAAATCATCAGAACTAAAAGAAGAAATAGACAAGTTTTCAGAGTTGAAGGTTTAGAAATCTCCCCTGAGTAATTTGTAGAACAAAGAGATTTTAAGAACTTAATAAGGATATAGATCTCAATATTACCATCAGCCATCTTGACCTAAATGATATTTATAGAACACTACAACCAACAACTGTAGGATACCCATTCCTTTCAAATGTACATGGAACATTCACCAAAATGAATTATATCCTGGACCATAAAATCAGTCTCAATCAACTTTCAAAAGATTTAAATCTTACAGAGTATGTTCTCTGATCTTGATAGAATTAAATCAGAATTCAATAAGAATGAGAAAACTAAGACAACACCCTTCTATATAACTCATGAATCAAAGAAAAAAGTCACAAGGGGAATTTTGAACTAAGTGATAATAAAAATGCAACATTTGTGGGACAAATTTGTGGGACATAGCTAGAACACTGCTGAGAGGGGAATTATCAGTCTAAGTGCTTACGTTAGAACAGAAGAAAGGCCAAAAATCAATCATCTGATTCTACCTTTAAAAGCTTTGAAATAAAAAAGAAGAGTAAAATAAACTCAAAATAAATAGGAGGAAGAGAATAAAAACATATAAGAGGAGAAATCAATGGAATAGAAAATATATAATAGAGAAAAAAATTAGAGAAATGAAGCTTAAAGTGATTCTTAGAAAAGATGAATTCAATTGGTAAATCCCAGCAAGAGTGAGAGAAAAAGAGAAAGCAGAAATTTACCAATATTGAAAGTAAAAGAGAAAGGGAAGGAAGGGAGAATAAAGGAAGGAAGGAGTGAGGACAGATAAGGCACACAGAGGGTTACACTTCTCAGAACTGGAAAGAGTCTTAGGATGAGGCCAAGGGAGTCAGTAGCAGAAGTGACCATGGCATTGGGAACAGACTCAAAGAATGAGGGGAGTAGAGATGACCATGGAGAGACTCCAGAGGAAATATTACTTTGATCACACAGAAGTCTGAGGTATGAGCATATGCACACCTCACAAGCCCCATACAGCACATCACACATAAAAGAGTTAAGCTTGTTATAATGTCCCAAAGCCTCCAAGAAAATACTAAATTCCAGTAAAATGTGACTAAGAAAGAAAAATATGTAGTATTGTCTAAACACTTTCTCATTGAAAATAGTTAAAATGTAGCATTTAAGCAAAGCTTCCCAAAGTGCCTTCCTCTGAATATGGTTCTATGAGCTCTTCTGTAGAAAAGGGTCAGAGGATGTTTGGGTAACACTTCTCACCGCAGGGACTGTGCTCCCGGTGAAGATTCATGGTGCACTCCAGTATGGAGTCAATGACTCTAAGCAGCCTAACCATATGGAGGTCAGCCTGACTCTCTTCAACCTCACGTTTCCCACTTCTAGCGGCCATAAAACTCTACTTTCATGGAACACCTATTCGCATTCCAAGGAGCCAGTATTTTTTGGAATGCAGTTCGGGGAAAAAAACTGACCAAAGGATTAGGATATACCTAACAGCAGTAATTGCTGTGATTCATTAGTATGAGACCATTCTGCAGAGGGTAAAGATAAGGGACAACCTGGTTTTACGTAAAATGTTTCTTCAAAGGAGCTTGAAACACACTGGACTCCAGGTTTTTTCAGTGGAGTCAAATAGAAGTCTACTTCTTGTTGCTATTTTTCCTCTCTCTATATATCTAATAGCATTTCTCTGTAGCATTCCAGTAGAAATTTAAACATTCTAGAAAAGCGATTACAAGAGACCAATAAGGCCCTGGGATTTCATCTACACGTCTGTTATATATCATACAAGAATGACTTGAGTTGCTTACACTTGTGACTTTTGCATTTTGGTGAATATTATTCCACAGCACCGCTCAAACATTGTCACAAGATATGAAAAGACAGCAACTGGAGGACCTCTAGGTTCTATGCCATTTTCCTCCTGTAAACTTAGGGCTGCGTATTACAAATTGATACTTAGATGGAATACATCATCTCAACCTTCACCAGGAGCCCGTGAGAGGAAGTGAGTTTATTTTTTTATTTATTTTAGGAAATGAGTTTAAATGGTGGTCTGAAAGGTGAAAACCTAAGAAAAACTTTGTGAGTGGGCTTATCATGTAGTTTAACTATTTTTGCTCTTGAGATGCATTGCCTTATTTTAGAACAGTGTGCCAGTCTCTAGGCATTGTTGTTTAAATACCGGCAAGGGTCACAAGTGAGAAGGAGTTCGGTCCTCATTTACCTCATACCAGCAGCTGGGTTGGCACACAGCTGCAGAACTGCTGGGGGCTCTCTTTATTTAATTTGGCATCCCTTCCTGAGCAGTATTGAGACTTTTACTTCAACGACTCCACTGGGCTTTGCCATAATTTCTATGCTGTATCGGTAAACTCTACAGAAGAGAAGCCCAAGCAAACCTGAGAGCAGGCTAGGAGCGTGTCCCGTTCAGGTATTTTTGCCTAAGTCAATGATGGCATTAACCCCAAATACAAATTCAGCCCACTTTAAAAATACAACATTATTCATTAGTAGAGAAGCTGATTTGTAAGGAAGAGCATTCAGTCATCTTAGTAGTGTGGTGTGTGTGTGTGTGTGTGTGTGTGTGTGTGTAAGACCCTGTCCTTTTCACAGTTTCCCTTGAGATAATTTTCCTAGACTCTGAATCAGACTGTCAAAAGTAAATATAGGTCCAAATTCTGAGTAAGGCACATAATAATGTTAGGGCTTGGTCATATATCTTAGCCCCTATGCCCGGAGTTTCATATCCGTAAAATGGGAGACAGGATCTCTCTGACACACTCTGAATGTTAAAAGTGGTAACACATAATAGTCATGAGGGCAAGGTCAGGTACACCATAGGCACTCAATAGATGCTTTATGAAATGTGTCATTGCAAAGGGAAAAACATCAATACCTTCTGTGAATTTTGTTTCCACCATCAGAAGAGAAAACAGTTTCACCTGGTCTGCTCTTCCGTTTTCCCACCATCTTATTGGTGGTCAGAAAAAGGAAAGGAAGGGAAGCAAAGGAAATTGATTTTGCTCAGAATCAGAATGATAGGTTATCAGAACTGGAAGAAGTCTTAGGGATGGTGTGATCCAATGCCCTAAATTTACCCGTGAACAAACTAAGCCCAAGAAGGATAAGTGCTTTGCCCCCAGATCACATAGAAGTTAGGGACCGATCAAGGATTGGGATCCAATATATGGACTTTTCTTATAAGGCAGGCTGTTAATATCACGTGAGGTTATGGTGTTTAAAAAAAAATCTTCCTTTGGCTAATTTGAAAACTAGTTCTCCTTTTATGGTTTTCTTATTATTTTTTTCTTTTTTAACATCTTTCTCTCCTTTAATCCATCAGGAATTTTCTTTGGGTTAGGATGTAAAGTCAGGACTTAACTGAATGTTCTCTTCCCAAATCATTAGTCCAGTGACTTGGCACCGCACATCTAACCGACCCTCACTTTCCCACAAACTTACAGTGTCACCTTTCCTACATTCAAAGCTATTTTTTACACTCAGTTCAATATCTGTGCTCAGTTTCTTATTCCATTGATCTGTTAATTTTTCTACCCATAGGATGCTATTATAATTATGTTAATGTTATCATATGTTTTAACAAGTTGTCTGAAAAATTTACCTTCATTAATCTTCTTTAGGAAAAAAAACCTGAAGCTTTTGCCCATTTATTTTTCCAGATGATGAACGCTGGCAAGTTGAAAAGAATTAATATTCCATACAAACCAAATAAAACCCATAAGAATTTTGATTGGAATTATACTAGATATAAATATTAATTTGGAAACAACTGGCATTCTTATTATAATCATTTTTCCTTTTCAAGAATATGATATATCTTTTTATTTATTCAACTGTTCTTTGATGTGGCTCAGTAAATTCAAGGCATAGCACGTCAAACTTTAAAAGCATACAATAATGATCTAGGGAAAGGAAAATAAATTCTACCTGAAGAGATCTGGGGAGATATCTTTTATGGCCAAAAAGAAGAGTGCTCTACAAATGTAGCCAAATGAGGTATGTGGTATTTCATTATTTAAATTAACTTGACACAGCCTAACTCAATTACATGGGTCCTTACCAAACTGTTATTAAAAGTCATTAACCAGGGCAGCCCAGGGGGCTCAGCGGTTTAGCGCCGCCTTCAGCCCAGGGCATGATCCTGGAGACCTGGGATCGAGTTCCATGTTGGGCTCCCTGCATGGAGCCTACTTCTCCCTCTGCCCCTCTCTCTCTCTCTCTCTCTCTCTCTCTCATGAATAAATAAATAAAATCTTGGGAAAAAAAAGGTCATTAATCACATACACATCAACCAATAGTAACTATATTGGATTCTTACCAGATTTGGTACTATCCCTGTCCTCAAAGGAGGTTACAGTCTAATTGAAGTAATTTTCCATCTTTAAAAGTACCAGCTCTAGAGAGTAGATTTTTTAAAAGATTTTATTTATTTGTTTGTTTATTTATTTATTTATGAGAGAGGGAGAAGCATACTCCCAGCTGAGTGGGGAGCCCAATGCAAGGCTCGAACCGGGATCATAACCTTAGCTGAAGGCAGATGCTCAACGGACTGAGCCCCCCAAGTGCCCTGAGAGTAATGTTCTCACAACACACACACTCATATAAAAGGTAATTATGTGAGATGATGGATGATATCATTTCACAGTATAGTATATATGTGTATCAAGTCCTCACATTGGACACCTTATACTTACTTATACAACATTATTTGTCAGTTCTTTCTCAATAAGCCTGGGAGGGGGGAAGAACCAGCTTCTCTTCTTGTTCTAAGCCTTGAGTAATATAGTCTATTACTGAGTAGCTTGATTTTTTTACTTCTATTCCCAGACCAAGGCAGAGAAATTTCTCTAGCAAATTCCTTGGTCATCAAGGAAGCAGGTTTTGGCTGGGTCCCAGATCTACTCCTCAGGAGCAGGTCAAAGTCATCATCCTCAAAGTACCTGGGGGTACCATAGAATAAAGATTAAGACTTGACTGGCTGAGTTTGACTTGTAGCTGTGTGCTTTTGGGCAAGTTATTTAACCACTTTGCCTCTGTTTCCCCAAATATTAAATGAAAGTGGTAACAGTATTTAACTTGTAGGGTTACTGTGAAGATTACATGAGCTAATTTGTGTATATTGTACTTACCACCATGCCCAGCATGGAGGAGCACTCAGAAATGGTGGCTATTACTTAAAATGCAGTTTCCTGGGCAGGTAATACATTTCAGCTTAAAGTGCAGCCTGGAGCAAAAGCACAGCTAGGTGTCCTTGCAAGTGTTCAAGATGAGAAAATGGGAGTTTATGGGGGAATGATCTTCCCTCTGATGGAAGTTTAGGTCCTACAGTTGAAACTATGGGTATATGGAATAATAAACCTATGTCTGTGGGAAAATGGTGGCATCTTCCCTTGGGATTTCAATGTTTTAGGTTAGATGGTAATTCCATAATGAGAGGGGTACAGTTGTAAAAATCCTTGGCAGAAAGTCAATCCTCTTTCCCCCTAAACTATGGTTATATTACATGAATCCAGTATCAGGTATCCAATATATCTTTAAATGGGTCAAGAGGAGGATGTTGGAATGTTTTCTCAGTGGTCAGCTACCTCTCTTGGGTCAGTGCCTATTTTCACTTTACAGTGTCTCCTGATAACTTTCTACAAGGATCAGCCCCCTTTTGGGTAGAAATGGAAAACAGTGTTTTGAAACCCAGAAGAGAATTTTCTTAGGAACATATTAAACAGAGTGCTTAGGTCACGTGAGATAGTAGGACAACTGAACCTGACCACCAGGCACATCTGGGCCTCTCACCAGCCAATTCTTTCCTCTCCAAGGGAAGGAGAATTCTTTTGCTCTAAGTGGCCACAGTGGCTTCAGAAACTGTCTAGTGCTGAGTAACTTGCCTGGGCTCTCCCTGGGAGGTAGGGAAACAGGGTATCTCACCAAGAAATCCCCAAGGGTACTTTGCATTACTGGTTTTTTTCCCATCTCTCTTCTCATCTTTCTCATTCTCCTCCTGATGCCTCACGCCTCCTGTTTCTTCTAGCCAGGGTTTCTCTCCTGCTCTGGGTACTCCAATTACTCAGATAGGGAGATAGAGTAGTGACAAGGAGACGTGTTCCCCCACTCCTATCCCCAACTCTGAGCCTTCAGCTAAAAAAATGAGTATAAGATCAATGCGATTTGCTTGGGCCTAAGTTGCTTTAAAAGACCCAGGCCCCGAATGGAATGTCGTGTGGCTAGTGTTGTCAGAGAAACTAGGTGCCAATTGAAGGCAGTGGCCCTTTATAGGAAATTATAAAAAGAAAGGCAGTGGTTAAGAACATAGGCTGGGATTTGAATCTGGGCTGTCCCAGTCACTAACTGCATGGCTGGAGCAAGTAACATAATTTCTCTATGCCTCAGTTTATCAGTAAGATGGGAGTAATATCACTCATTCCACAGGGATCGATGTAGGCACGGATATGAGAAGCTCAGCACAGTGCAAGAGAATTCAGAGTCAAGTCCAAGCAGATATTGGCTATTTATTATAAAAAGTTGAATCAGAGAGTTAGAATTTCTCAGTGTCCATAAAGCACTCCACAGAGATGTATTCATATCCCTTTGGCAGGAGGAGCTTCACAGATGGATGCATCGGACTATAAATGTGAGATGCTGCTCACCATGAAGATCATCCAACTAATTACCCTCAGTCAGTTTCCCTGTTCACTAAGCAGCCTTCTGACTGGGCCTCCGTATAGCTTTCTAAGAAGGATACAATGTGCTCAGCAGATCAGGCTCACTGGAACATTCTGGCTTGTCTGACCACTACAGCTGTTCTTAGAATAAATAAAATGGCATTCCAGTTTATATGTCAGTCTCTTATGAGTTCAGCTGCATCCCAGAGACTGATCCAACTCAGACAAAATGAAATCTCTAATCCTGTAAAGTCGAGGGTCGCACCCTGGGTTGCAGCAAATTAGTAGCATTCCTGGGCTCTCTAAGCTGCAAATTGCCGACCTGCAATACAGGTGTAGACTGGAGGCCACTTTCTTTGAACTACATGGGATTTTAAAAAATTATCTGAACAAACAACTGCGAATCAAGAGATTTCACCAAAAATATGAATATGCATTTCCAGCTTCTCCTGAGAACCCCGCCATAGGGCTAGAGCTGCAGTGGCTGCCTCCTCCAGGGAAGGCCTGTCTCCATAACAATGCACTCCAGTGATAAAGACTTAGCGCTACACCCAGTCACTACTGTCTGTTGTCACCGTCCCAGGCCCATTGGACTTACTTTCATGATTCATGTTCTAAGTAAAAGAATGCTGGACATTTTCTTAGGGTTCTTACTTCTCACGAAGAGCAAAAAAGGAAGAAAAAAAGCCTCTCCCATGAACACTCTGCCTTTTTCTGTTTAGCATAAACAGATAAGTTTGGAAACACCTCCGTAACTTAGAAGACACTCAGATGAAGACAGTCCCCCAGGCATTTCTTTGCATGAACAGTTGGGAGTGAGTTAGCAAGTAGGTGATATTGGGGTGGTGGGGCTCACACTGTCCAGTGCTGAGGCTGGTAACTGGCATTGAGGAAGGGGTGTGTGGAAAAGGTATGCAGGGGGGAAAGGAGGGGAGGGCAGACAGCATTTGCCAGGAGTCAGTCACCCTGGTGCTCTCCCCGGCTCTCTTGCCTCCACAAATCTTGCCCCAGATCCTGCTTTGGACTAACACTGGAGGAAGAGGTGAGATGTGAGGATTAGGGACGGGGTTCCTGTAGAGCCCTAGGCAGCAGTGGGGAAGTATTCGGCATCCATCTGGCTAGATTGGCAGCTCTGAGTGGCCATTCATATGACAGGGACAGAGCTGGATGTAAATGGTCAGGGGGAAGGCTGCCTGTAGAACTTTAAATAGGCCAGTTCATGAACATTGAGCAAGCTCAAGTGATAACGTTAGATAATCTAATTGAGAAACCTTTATGGCCAAGGAGAGAGGAAATAAAGTTTAATAACCAATGAGGACATCAAGTAGATTGTTCAGGAGAATTCTAAAGCTGCCCTTCAGTTAGAGCATCTGGAATAGTGATCTAATTTCAGTAACTGCCTTCAGCCCTTCTCTTTATGATCAAGGATGAGATCACACAAGTAGATTTCAGTAGCCCATTCAAGGCCAACCATCCATTGGCCTTACCCATCCAGCCACGTCTTTTGGGTTTTTCCCTTTATAAAAAATCAAGATGATTAGGGCAAGCTCCAAGCCACCCTCTCTGTTCAGAGGAACAGAGACCTCTGCCTTTGCTTATAGAGCTTCCAGTGCTTCCAAAGCAGGCTTCTCCTCTCAGCCACACCCACCAGCTCCTCCAAGGCCTATCTTGATGCAGCACCCTTCCCTGCCCCGGGGCAGTTACACCCATCATTTCTTTGTCTCCCCTGAGAGACTGGCAGTTCCCAAGGTGCCAAGGCAGCATTGATCTGGGAATCACAGAATCAGAGCGGTGGCCCTGACGACAAGGACTCTGAACAAGCCAATTTGTCTTCTCAGAATACAGGTGGGGCATCTCAGTACTTAGAGACTCAGTGATGTTCTCATGACAGCGTGGCTATTACAGCAGTGGTGGGGCCCGATTAGTGTCCACATCCCCTTAGTCTCCTCTTGGTCTATGGTTCTTTCCACTGAAATGCTCACGGCTGCTTCTAGACTTCATGGTTGCCAACCACAAAACAGATTTATTCAGGCTATCATTACAGATAGAGATGGAAATCAAAAGACTATATAAATTGGATATTTTGGTGGCATATTGTCCCAACTTTATGGCCTAACGAGAAGGATCTCCTCCAAATAAGCGTCTTCTGGGCTTACATTACACATTCTGATTCAGAGGGGATGCTTTTAAGGAAAGTATAGGGTGAATTACTCGAGTCTATGGGTACTTACTTCTGTTCTACCGATGGGGTTTTAAAAGGCTAGGAATGTATACTTGAATTCAAGTACAGTTTAAGGTACAATGGGTTAGAATATTGGAGAACACAGCAATTGTATTTATTCATCTCAAGTACCTCTCAGTGGATAATTAACCTGGGCCATGATAAAAACAATTCTATTAGGCCCATTTCTCTTGTGGCTAATGTTACTATGCTACTTGCTATAGTATTTTTCCTTTGCTTCATTCCAAGTAGAATGCTCACTCTAATAATGCAAGTATTACCTCTTATGTAGCAGTTCCATTTTTCCTCCTTGTAGTGGAAAAGCCACTGTGGTTAGAGGAAAACAGGAGGTTTTATATTTTCTCTCACAATGATGCAATTCTTATGAAAATCTGCAGTGGTAGATTTTCATAAGTGGATATAACCACTGCTTTGGTAGGTCTCCTGTACCATCCACTAAAATAAGTGGGTCATTTATCCATAGAGATTACAGAGTTTTTAGTATACTTCTCTGTTCTGATATACACTTTGCCCCACACTGGATATTTGTGTAAAAGAGAAGGAAATCTATCACAGGGAGTTCTAATTTGTGGGGGCGGGGGAGGGGAGATCAGGGGCCCCTTTGGGACTCTGGTGACATGTACACACACCTTCTCAGAATAATGTTTTCATAAATTCATAAGACAGTATACAATGGAAACCAAGTATATTGAAATATAGTTCTATCCATGGACCCCTGATGCCCTCAACCTATCATAGAGCTGAGTCAGGCTCCACTAACTATGTAATTTTTGCTTCAAAGTGCAATTATGAGGTTTGAAACATAGTCTCCTAGCTACCAAAACTCAAGTCCAAAGCCCAAGTCACAAAGCACAAAGGCTCTAGATCACATAAGGAAGCAAGGCTAGCTGCTTAGCAGGTGGCTGCTGACCTGGGATGATGCCAGGGCAGTGAAAGGCTCTCTTCCCACATCCCCAAATCTCCCTTCTCCCTGTCCACTCATGCTTGAAATCCCTTAATAGAGTCTAACTCCTTTGGTTTAATTAAATAGAGGATTTACTCTTGTTAAAAACCAAAAACCCATGGGAGAAGTAATACTCCATGCCAAAGATTTCCAAATTTATTTTCAGGAGTGGAAGCTATCTTTCAAAGGCAACCTTAAATAGAATGCTGATATGTAAATAAACGCAAGTTTTGTACAGTCTAATATAATTCTATATGTTGAATTATATATGCAAATAAGTATATGTAAATCAACACTGGAAACAGATTGTCTTGATGAAGGCAAATTAAGAAGTCAAGAGTTATAAGATGATAACTCCCACCTTACATCCACCTCAGCATACAATTTATTTCTGTATTTCTTCTTGCATACACAAGATGGAGAACATTCTGACACCAAAGGATAAGGAATTTCAAATAGCTAACGATTTGATATGGTGTTTATAATCTCAGGAATTCCCTCAATTAAAATCATCCAGAAGCTTTAAAGAATAGTAGGAATTTTTCATTTCAAAATGGAATCACTGACAATATCTAACAACTGGTAATTAAGGATTGGTGAGTACTTCATTTATTGAGATTTGTCCAGTAGATTTCATAAATAATTTGCATCCTAACTCCCCTTCCTTACTTCGTAGCCTTGGGTGAGTAGCTTAATCTTAGTCTCACTTTTCTTATGTGTAAAATGGTTATAATAATAGCACCTGTTTTTATAGGTATAAGGGTTAAATGTGAGAGTGTACGGAAAGCCCTTAGCACGGTGTCTGGCACAGTTTAGTAAGTGCTCTTATTATTGAGGGGTTGGAAGTACTTTTCAAATGTGTCCTGTCACATTGTAAGATACTCCATCTTGTCCCATTTAAATTTCTTCTCGGTTATCTCAGCAACCCTCCTATTTCAGATAGTCACTCAACTGCAGAACAATCTGATTTTGTTTGCATGTTGAGTCCAAATGTTAAGAGGATGCTTTATTGCTGACCTCTCATGTACAGCTGTAAGCAAAGTAACACGGCAACCCTGTACTGCCAAATGGAGATTGTACAGCACATTTCTGACCAGGTGAGAACCAAGTCAAACCTAAAATTAGCAACGAGATGATGCTGTATTATCACAGTGCAATGTGTATTATTGTAATTGCACCATTGACTATTATGCTGCCAAATGTGAGCTCCAGAGAACTTGCCTGGCTTTGAATGCACGGTAACACACATGAGTTGTAACGCTAACACCAGTTGAATGCTTCAGAGGGGCCAGTCACTGCTTTAAGACTTTGACGTGTATTTGCTTACTTAACCTTCACTTATTTATTTGCATAATTCTTAAGGAGTGTATATGAGCAGATCTGAATTTCAAAATGTGACTCATACAAAGATATACTCTATCTAATTAAAAAACACCTTTGTAAGAAGTTCAAATGTGCATGTGTGCGTACGCCCACGCACCCACACAACTGACCTGACAGCACAAACTAACCCATGGATGGTATCTAGCGTGTATGAAGATTTGGTACCTAACTTAAGTATGACTGTGTTGTTCTTTATTGCAATTTAAAATGGTTCAAATATTTATCAAAAAAATTAAATATGCATTAAATGTTTGCAGTCTCCCTGAAACTCACTGGAGTTTCCCAAAATAGTCTGAAAACGAGATCAGTAAGCCTTATTATTCATTTATACTGGAGTGTGAAAGGAGCCAAATCAGATCCTTTTCTGAGAGCACAGGTGTGAAGAAGGGGAAGGGAGGATGAGATTTCTAATATTAGCTCATTCTTCACAAAGGTACGAGCAGTATTAGGTACCTATTACATGCCAGCAATGTTATTTTATCTATAATTTCCAGGATCCCCTTGCCTAATGAGCACCACTATCCTGACTCTGCAGGAGAGGAAACTGATGCCTTAAGATTGCATTTGCTTGCCAGGGGTTGGACAACTGGAATATGGCAGATAGGACCCAAACTGATCCACTGGACTCCACACCCTTCCCACCACACCAGACTGTCTCCAATGCAACATCCCCATTTTATAACCCAGGAAGATGGGAATGAGCAAGGTGGAGTAACTTGCTCTTGGAAACAACTAGTTGGTGGCAAGGCTGTTGCAGGAATCCAGGAGCAAGGATGTTTCACTAGGAAGATTCTCTAGGATGGCTCAGTGGGAGGATGCCCTGTGCAACCAGGGTACACCCAGGGTGACCGGTTCGGCAACATCGTTTCTTCACTCCTAGACTCTGGCATCTGGGTCACTTAGTTTTTAATCAGAGACTGGATGCAGGAAGAGACAGACCAGTCCTTTGATGAGCACTTATCATGTGCAAAACACTGCTTGGGGCAGTGGAAGATCTAAAAGACAGGCAAATGGAACAGACAGCAAGGTCTCTGCCCTAATAACAGTGAGGGAAGGAAGGCATCATCGAAGGAAGTATTAAGTAGAATCCTTGGCAGCTATTTCAGTAATATTTTGGTTCTCTCCCTCAGCCCCTACATTAATGCAAGTTTTATTTTTTTTTAATGCAAATTTTAAACGCCAATATAAAACATGGCACAATACAATCTGCGAAAATTGCTATTGGTCACAACTATTGTTTCCAGAGCACTTATTTGTACTGGGACCTTTGCTAAGTGCTTTGGATTCTATCATTTAAATCTCAACATGATCCTATGAGATACTCTTATTATGGACATTTTTCCCATGAAACAATGCAGGCTATTTCTGGGGGGTCCCTCATCCGGCAAGATTCACCCCAGGCATTCTGGCCTTGAATCCCTCCAGTGAGAGCCAGTAAGTGCTTGGAGTTCAGCATAGGGTTGGTCTGGGAAAGCCTGCTGCATCTCAGCACAGAAAGTCAGGAAACACCATTCTCAAGAAGTTAGGGAACTTCCTGCCACTGGATTTTTTGTGAACATTACCCGACCACGAGGGCCTAGCCTTTTCCTACTCTCGGAGTCATATAGGGCTTTTGTGACAGATCCCGAAAGCATCCAATGACAAAAGGCCCACCACATCCTTCAGCTTTTCCAGGACGCAAACCCCAGGTGGAACTAAAATGCTAAACAGCAGCCACCTTCAAAGGCAAGACACTACCCCTTCCACCACCACCACCACTGCCATATTGGTGGGAGACGTTTTAGGAGTCAGGAGGAACGCGAGGAGTCCCTGTTCTCTGGAAAATTCTAAGCAACCTGGAGAGAAAGCTCTCCTGAGTGACAGAAGTGGCTGCTGTGCGTGCCTTCGCAGCGCTTGGGTAGTGACCGTGTGTCATAAATAGGATATGGCATTTCTGAATGTCTTTTAAAGCTATTTTCCTTTTGTTCCACTAATTTAATTTACCAAATGCTCCTGGCGAAAGGGAGGGGGACCAAGATGCTGACTCCACGTTTCCTGGGGAAAAAAAAAATTCAACATTCTCTACTTAAACTGTTCTCAAAGAAACTCCATCTGATTGTTGTCTGCTGGCTCCCTCGGACTCTACCTCTGTCAAAATTCTGACCCGGCAGGTGTGAGAAAGAATAGACGCAGAACTTGAGTGAATACCCACATCTGTTTTTGGGAAAAAGGAACAGAAGCAGCACAGAAGGAAGTAAAAGAGATAATTGCTGGCTTGAACTACAATACATTTTACTTGTGGGCAGAGGGCCAGCTTACAGCAGGCGGAATATGCAGGCCCCATCTTATTGGAATTCAGGGGTGGGCCTGCATTCTTGTCCGGAGACAGCTGTAAACCAGCAGCCCATAGCATCACAATCAGGCACCGAGTTTTGTCAAGGAATGCTGATATGTACAGAAGCAAGCTTTGTCTGCTTCAACTGCACCCCTGCCTGGTGAAATGACAGTCAATCTCTGATTCCAGATGACAAGAACTGGATAAAAACTTAAAACAAATGGCGACCTTTCAAAAGATTAATTTGTTTACCAACAAAATGTTCCCTCTTTGTCATCCGAGATGGGGGTGACCTTCACTTTCTTGTATCTAGGCTGAAAGGATGCTGACTATACTCATCTGTTAACTCCGGCTCAGCAATTATTCCCTTTTTTATTTTTAGTGACAAGAAGGGTTTATTAATTCACTCTGCTTCTTGTTATGGTTTATAAATGCAACAAGCTCATTCTGAATTACTGCAGTGTAACATCAATTTGTTTAAATCTAATTCTGCTACCATTGCCAAATTACGTTGTGACTGTAATTGTGGCCATATGCATGGGCTTAAAACACAATCATGTTTTGAAATAGTCCTTCTTCCCCACCCCCCCCAAACACAGCCCCCCCCCGCCCCCCGCCCCTTTCTTCTGGTGCTTCTTCTAATCATTTGACACGAACACAATTGCCTCACTTTTCATTACTTTATCATTTCAGAAATGGATGTACTTTCACGAGAGAGATTACTATGTACACCCCAAGTGAAACAGTAAAGAATGAAACTATGATTTGTGAAGTGTGGTTGCTACCCAACTAAGTTCGTGAAAAACACCGCATAACGTATGACTCATAAAATCGAGAAATCATAATAGTATTAAATTCAACCTCATGAATAAATAAAGGATTCTAAGTTTACATTGCATTATATATTTATTTACTTGGAAAGTGGGACCAAAGGACTGCATATAACTCTACAGCAACTCATATGTTGCCAACAAGAAAAATGGTTTTACGATTCTTTTCTAGGTCATAACAGTTATAATCAGAGTTATTTGTGCAGCGATTCAAAGCAATGTTTTGTTTGGCTATTTTGTTATGCATTCATAATTGTTCTTTTAAAATTCATGCTAACAGATACATGTTTCAAGCCTCGTAAGAAACCTTTTTTATTTAAATGAAATAAATCAAAGTCAAATTTTGGGTAGCGTGTTGCATTAGAAAGTCTAACTGGAACTGCATGTCAGTGAGGAGGTGCGAAGCTGATGTATCAGAGATTTCTTCTTGTCTCTCCCTGCCTTTGAGGCTCTACTCTAAAACCTGTTAGAGGGCTCCTGTGGTTATTGTATAATTTGGCAGATTTAAGATATTAGAAAAAATCATTAGTGAGTTCCACTTTTAGTACTTTTTTGGTAAAAGTACTGATTTTACATATAGTAACAGGATATAAAATTCTGAAGGCATGTGTGTGTGTCTAGGGTATATGTACTTTCAGTGCTCTAAAATCTCTGCACCAGCCCCTTTATGATTAAGAAGGATATACTTCTCATAAAATGGAGAAAATACCAGTTTCTAGGAACTAATCATGTAAATCAACTACATATTCAAATTTGCTCTGTCAAAAATGTCAAAGATTATTTACAGGCTTTTGACAAATTTCATAAGAAGTAAGGAAACACATGGCCCTCGGCAGCCAAATCATCATCCCCTTGGAGTGTTTAGAGTAGCTCTAAAAAGCGATTAGCCTTGATGCTGCCTTTCTAATTAACTATACATCACAACACTAGACACATTGCTTCAGTTTGGGGAAGGGCTTTCAAAAACATTTTTGTTAAGTGGTAAATCACGACTGTATCTGTTCCCAAATGCTCTATGTGATTGTTTAAAACCAATACCGGAATATTTCTCTAACGGGACTTTTGGGCAGTGTTTCTTTTTTTATAAATCCAAAATGAAAATACTGATTTTCAGTTACTACCATCATATATACATATAGCAACACGAAACGATAGTATCAACTATTTTGATTGAAGTGCTAACAGATTGAGCAAAATGTATATAATGTACATACATTCTAAAGTCCTCTGGTGTAGATTTTCATGGAGTCAAGTTTAGTGGGGGAAAAAAAAGGATCTTTAATACATCAAATGAGTGTATATTATCTCTATATCATGCATGGCAAAGTGCTTTCCCAAACCCTCTGTGTTTGAAGTTCATGGGCACAATAATCAAAGCACTCATCCTCTTAGGAATTAGGAAAAAAAATATAACAAATGGCTAAGGTTCTGCCCCAAATTTTGGATATAACTTTGAATTCTTGCTTATGTCTGAATTGTCACTCACATTCATTAAAGTCAAGCATAATCCTCTCTAAATCTAGAGATGTGCCTTTTTAAACTTTGATTCCATACTCATCAGGAAAAGTTTGCTGGAAATGCAGCAGTTGCCTTGGGCTACAAAGCCTCAGCACTCCACCAGCTAAGCCAATATTAATTCTAGATTGAAGGAGGGGAACCAACAACAACACAAGAGAAATCTGCTTCCGTCTGTGCAGCCAGAGAAATAATATTTTTATTTCAAGGGCTTTGGGCTCATGGGAAGCAGATAAAAACCCTTTCACATTATTCACAGTGACATTTTAAATAAAGTTTCAGCAGGAATAAAAATATCTAACTTTCTGGTTATTTCTTAGGCTATAGAAGTATTTCTGTGATAAAGTGCTCTTAAGCCAAACCTGTTAGAATAACATAAAGCACAAAGAAAGAAACTAAAAAATATATTTCAGAGTTACACGAATGAAGTAGGCAGATGAAAATGTCTGTGCAGGAAATTTAGAAGATTAATGCTGGTTAGAAATGGTTTTGCAATCTAATTCTAAAATGCACCTTTTTTTAGTTTTGATTTTCCCAAAGTGTACATTTAAGAGCTTTTGAGAGAAGCCAAAGGTTAAGAATGTATTTACAGATGTATAGGTGTCACCTCAGTGGTTGTTTTCAGTATTAGAAATAATCACAAATCAAATAATTTCTCAATGAAAATGAAGCACTACTTTTAAATCTCCTAAGAAAAACCCACAACATAGAAACCACAATCCTTGCAGCCAGTCAATGGCAAATATAGGCACGGACTCTGAGATCACTTAATGCCAATTTCCATTTGATTATTCTTCCCTCCCATCATTTTGCTGACAGAAAATGAATCCATACTTGCTTCAGATTTAGAAGAATATTCTTAATTTTTATGTCCTGGATGATTATATGCCATTGAAGCCGATACAATGCTGCTGTATTCTTTTTTCTGGTGGTAAGCCAACTATCGAAGAATAAAATATGTAAAATTTCTCTATTCATTCTTTTTGTTGTTAAATTATTTCATCCTTGTTAAAATTATACCAGATTATTTTGGAACATCAGCTAAAACAGAGAAATTTTAATAGGCTATAAATAGATCTTTAAAAAAATAGATTTACACAGTTTTAATCATTTGTGATTATAAACAGGATGAAAACCTCTCCATTTCATCCCCCCAAAATTCTAAGGATCAAAATCTTTACTTAAAATCTACATTGTATCTTATAAAATATATGACTTTTGATTCTTAAAAAAAAATTAAGAGCTCATTAAAACAACTCATTACTTACACATGCTTTTCTCTGATTAATATATGGCAAACTGATTCCATAGTTCGCATTTACAGCAGCTCTGTGGTGAATGTTTTCAGGATCCTGCATGATTTTTACATTCAACCCTATCTTTCGCTGAAACAAAGAAACAATGAAACTTTCATGCTGAATGAACAAAAATGCTTACTGACATATATATTCTCAAAGGAGTGTGAAGTTCTTTGAAAATAATTATTTTAACGTCATTCTTATTGCAAAAAATTATATATATATACATATGTATATATAGGCTGCTAATTGGTCTGTTTATTCACAGAAAAGGAACTTTCTGTAGATTTTCCTCTGTATATCCTATTACTCGAACAAATATATCCTTGGACACCACACTCATTTGCTCCAAAATAATACCAGAAGCCAACCAAGGTGGACAAAGGACCAAATTACCTGGTCTCGATTTATTTTTAGCTTTCCAGGTCAAGGATTTTGCCAATGAAATCTATACTACAAATACACAGGTAGAGGGCTCTCTTGGTCTGCTAATGTGGCCACTTTCCTCAAGGGACATTTACAGGTAAATCTCACTTTGGACTGGTGAATTTACCGCAACACATTTATTTACTCCTTCACAGGGATCTTGCTATCTATAGGAAAAACGTGTGCGTTCATTAGAAAAAAATAAAAGGATGGTGCTTGAACCAGGTGTTCCTCATTTTAAATAATTCAAATTAGTTACTCCTGAGATGCCTAACTATAAACCACCAGAGAAGATAGTACAGTGGTGGTGAAAAAGAGGAGAGAGCTAGGTTCCAGTCTTGCCTTCCCCTGGACTGCTTGCATGTTACCTTGGGTAAGTCACTTTCCTTCTTTGAAAGTCAGTTTCTTTGCAAAATGCAGCAATTAGACTTGAGCGTCTCTTGAAGAACTATTCACCTTACCCCTACCCTCCAAACTCCGCCCTTACCCTCCTCCGACCCCATACCCCCTGCCATACACATCCTCCCCAGCTTTGGCATTCTATGATTCGGTGCTCAAAGGTAAGCTGACACTTAAATTTGACATTACCGAGTTTCTGAGGCCATGTGATATAATTCACATACTATAAAATTCACACCTTTAAAAGTAGGTAAGTCAGTGGCTTTTAGCATATTCACAAAGCTGGGCAAACACCACTACTAATTTCAGAACATTTTTCCTCGCCCCACAAAAGAAACCTCATACCCATTAATAATCACTCCCCATTTGCTCCTCCTTCTGGGCCTGGCAACTACTAGTCTACTTTCTATCTTTTAGATGTGCTCATTCTGGGCATTTTATAAAAATGGAATCCTAAAATACCCAGCCTTTGTGACTTTTTGAAAAAGGAGGTGTTGTGAGCAATTAAAAAAAAATTTCCTTTGAGAAAGTCTTAGTTCTGGGGGTGATCTAGTGCAATTGTTAAGATGGTTGTGGCAATCAGGAAGATTAGTTCATGAACTAGTTATTTATTTGATCATATGCATTCATAAATGGGCTGTGCCTAAGGTCAAAGTGAGGGGGGAGCCTCCAGAATTACCTACGGAATGCGTGGCTGTCCAGATAAGTTATTTTTTAACACAGACTCCAAACCTTTTTTTTTTTTTAATAGCAGTTTTTAAGCCAAATCTCTAAATAACTGCCCTCAGCTGTCCACTTTATTTAACCCGTGCAGGGATACAGGTTGCAAGTAAAGCATATCTCTTTTCTTCTCCTCAAAGTACAGGGGCTGCAAAAACAATGCAGTGCCTATTTATAAACCGCTTTCCTTCTATGGGTAACCCATACTCACAGCACTACTCCAGGGCTTTTGCATGGAAGCTGAGTGCTTCTTTTATTGAAATTAATACCTGAACATAATTTTTTCCTTCTTAATTAAACTTTCAGAATAATTTCCATCCTACTAAGGATTAGGAAATTGCTAATATGTATTATATTGACTGGATGTGGTTTCTGTAATTAGAGTGTTTTTAAAATGTGAACCCAGGATACACTGGTGGTAATAGCTTCATCTATCATGTCTAAGCTTTGTTAAAACTTTTTAATTCTGGAATCATTGGCTCGGTGGGCCATAGCCGTTTTCTTAGTTTTATTATGCTCCATCAACTTTGTGTGGCTATAGTAGTGGTGGAAGGAGGATATTATCAAATACAGCATCATTGGTAAAAGTGGCATAAAAATCCAGTTCTCTGCTCCTTTTTGTATTTCTGTGGCAATGGATGTAGATCTTTATGGAAAGAAATCCAAATGGAAATGGAAATCCCAAAGAAAAGACCAAAAGAATTGGCTGTAATACCAATTATGTATTAGTTGGCTTCTAAAGCAATGGGAGAGGTTGTTTAAAATTATTAATATTCTAATATTTACTATTTTGGCACCAAAACATGTGTATACCAAAATAGTAATAACACATGATGAAATTTTCCTTTTAAAAACCTATTAAAAGAGCCTACATTTAAATAACATTGATGTATCAAATGGTTCCACTACAAATCACTACCAAATACATTCATAACCTCAAAGTGTTTCACAGACCACCTATAGAGATATATAGGAAAACACTTAAAAGCATAATCTTCTTTAGCAGACCCAGTAATAAGATTTTTTTCAAGAAAAATAGTTGTCAATTTAAAAAAGAAAAACAAAATCAATCATTCCATTAAGCAGAAGAGCAAACTCCGGAAGATAACTTTTACCAACAGTAAGATGAATATCAAAAATAATTTTCAGAAATTATTTCTTAAATTGATCAAGAAAAGGCAGTGATTTACTTTATCTATGTCACCAAACAATCTAAACCTTGAATTCTCTCCTTTTGATAGTAATTACAAGCAGATATATCAAATGTGACTCTCATTTAGACTTTGGTTTGTAAGAACAAAAGTTATTATCAGAGCCAATTACTGTTTTACCTACATGGCTGCACAGAAGCAGGGAGCTCAATTTTCATCTCATCAGTGATTTTGTGGTATTTATTTTATTACTATGCCCACAAAGCTATCTAAGAAGGAAATAGCTTATGCTATTAAAATGAGGGTTTAAACATAAGAGGCTAAGGTTTCTATTCAAAGAAGTTCTGAATTAAAAACACTAGGCAGCGTGTAATACCAGCTCCCCAGACATGGGCAGACCATAAAATGACATACATCTGAGCAGTAGATCCCACACAGAGTAATCAAAATCGAAATGCTTCACAAACAAAGTTGAGACGGGCTATTTATTAAGTTACAGTATTATCAGCATAACATTATTCTCAACAGTGTTTGCCCCAAGTAATGCCTTCTAAAGTGTATACTGCTTAATATCATATTCCCACTGGTTAAAGACTTCTACTGTTTAATCTTAAAACCAGAAGGAAAAAAAAAAACAACAAACAAACAAAAACGAAGAATCCAGTCACCTTTAACACTCTAATTCTTCCAACCATTATTATATTTAATGGAAAGAATAGACCTCAAATTGTGGTTCAAGCCATGTGGTCTGGATTTCTCATTTGTAAAGCTGGGTAATAATACCTACCTTCATGGGGTTGTTTGTGAGGGACATGACTAATGTACAGTAAATATCTTGCAATGATAAAGCACTACTCAGGAGCCTACTGGCCAAAACATAATGACTGTAACGGATTGAAACACTTCATATATATAAAGACCCATGAGTTCTTAATGTTCTTCTCCCTCTTGCAAAAAAAAAAAAAAAAAAAAAACTACTTGATAAAATTGATACATTAGTTTGAAAGCCGATAAAGGAAAGTATCAAGCGTTTATCCTGTTTTTCTGAGAAATCTATTTTTCAGATGAACCAAAGAGTTGGTAAGGGACAGTTCTTCATAGAACCAATAAATGCAGAAGGAATGGTGAAATTTATAAAAATCACTGCTTTGCAATCCCTAATGAAATACTGTATTTAGGCAAACATCAGTGGTTACTAACACCATTAGAGGAATTTTATAAAGGCTAGATCAAGCCAGTAATACTCAGACTCACTGATCAATCTTAACATCTTTAGAAGAAAAAAAGAAATTGCCTCCTGATATCCTGTAAGGGGACGTAAACAGCACCACCTATGACCTGTTTCTGCCAAAAAGATGTTACCCGAATCTGGTCAAGTTTTAGACAAAGCCACTAGTTTACAAGAAATACTAGGGACAGAGGAAAACATAAAATGACACCATGAGATTGCAATCAGCCAAATCCAAACAGCAAAGAAAAACTCAATGACAAATGACCTGGTTTCTTCTGCAGATAAGTGGCATTTTTTAAATGAGGGGGTAATGTTGTGGATAAACTGAGATGCAAATGCACTGTGTGGACCTTATTTACATCTTCATGCAAACATTAGAACAACAATTATAAGACAATTGGGGGAAATGGAACAGGGACTGGGAATTCTCTGGTATTAATATATTGTTAAATGTGTTAGATGTGATAATAGTTATGGTTTTTTTTCTTTTAAGTCCTTATCTGAAGTGCTTAAGGGTAAAACGATACAATTTCTGGGATTTGCTTTAAAAGATTGCACCAAAGGGGTACCTGGGTGGCTCAGCGGTTGAGCGTCTGCCTTTGGCTCAGGTCATGATCTGGGGGTCCTGGGATCAAGTCCCCCATTGAGCTCCCCACAGGGAGCCTGCTTCTCCCTCTGCCTGTGTCTGTGCCTCTCTGTGTCTCCCATGAATCAATAAATTAAAAAAAAAAAAAAAAGATTGCACCAAAAAAATATGGAGGAAGAGATGAAATAAGAACTGTAAAAATTATGTAACTATTCACGCTGGACGTTGGTACATGGATTTCATCCTGTATTTTTGTGTCCAAAAAAAACAATTTTTTAAAGTAAAAAGTCGTATTTAAAATTAAAGTGTGGGGATCCCCGGGTGGCGCAGCGGTTTAGCGCCTGCCTTTGGCCCAGGGCGCGATCCTGGAGACCCGGGATCGAATCCCACATCGGGCTCCCGGTGCATGGAGCCTGCTTCTCCCTCTGCCTGTGTCTCTGCCTCTCTCTCTCTCTCTGTGTGACTATCATAAATAAATAAAAATAAAAAAAAACACTTTAAAATTAAAGTGTGATTCAAATCTATTTATTGTTGGGTTATTGTTTCAACTCTAGCGCTGTATGCTTTAGGACCGCTCCTCTTACCTCCCTGCTAGGGTTGGAAGGGACCCACAATTACAGCACCACTTAACTCCAAGCTGCTTGGAAATTGCCCAGCTGCTGCCTAACTGCCTCAGGTTCACAAAACCTTAAGACTTAACTACTTCCAGTCAGATGTGCCCCTCCTGTTTTCTGATTACTATAGGAGTTCAATTGTAGACTATGGGAAACGTTGGGGGAAGAGAGCTAACATTTATTCAGACCCATTTGGTGCCAGGCACTGTAATAGGTGGGTACTGTCCTAATGCGCGACTGATTTGCTTTAGTCTTTAATAGGACCAGAGGGATGTGGTGAGCACCGGGTATTGTATGCAACCAATAAATTACTGAAAACTACAGCTGAAACCAGTGATGTACTATGTTGGCTAATTGAATTTAAATTAAAAAAATAATAATAAAAGGACAAAGAGGGGAGGGCATCTGGATGGCTCAGTCAGTTGAGCATCTGACTCTTGATTTTGGCTCAGGTCCTGATCTTAGGGTGGTGGGATCAAGACCCGCCGCAGACTCTGTGCTCAGTGTGGAGTCTGCTTATGGCTCTCCTTCCATCCTCCCCCTACGTGGGTTCTCTAGCTTGCTCCCTCGAATAAATAAAATCTTTTTAAAAGAGAATAAAAGGACATGAGGGAGTATGTGATATTCTTACTACTTTACCATTGAGGATAATTAGTTGAGGGACTTCTCAGGGTCCTACAACCCCAAAGTGAGGAGACAGGATTTGATTTATGTCTCGGACTTCAAAGTCTTTTTCCATCATAGCGTGCTGCCGTGTTATAAAGAAATGTTGGTTGGGGGCACCTGGGTGGCTCAGCAGTTGAGTTTGCCTTTGGCTCAGGTCATAATCCCGGGGTCTGGGGATCGAGTACTGCATCAGGCTCCCTGTGCGGAGCCTGCTTCTCCTTCTGCCTGTGTCTCTACCTCTCTCTGTGGCTCTCATGAATAAATACGATCTGAAAAAAAAAAAAAAAATGCTGTGATACACTCTTGATGCAACTTCCTGTCTGTCTGTCTCTCAGATCCTTTACACTCAATCCTCACGGGCACTACTTTGGTTTGCCCTCCTTGATTATTACATAGACCTCTGTGATGGCTGCTATGTGGTCTCCTTTATGCCCATCCATCTTCTGCATAACCTCTAGAAAGACTGAACATTGGATCACTAATTAAGAGATGTCTCTTACCTCTTTCAAATCCCCCAGTGGTTTCCCTTATGGGGGGCATGATCTGGCCCCTTCCTACCTTCCAGCCCCCTTGTCTCCATTCCCTCATGAACATCCATACATTCTCTCCACCTTGTGAGTGAGCTGTTTCCTCTCTGGGAGTGTCCTCTGCTCTCCTCTTCAGTGTCTTCTGGGCACACTTTTACTCCCAAACTTGAGCTCAGGTCAGGCACAAGGTCCTCTGGGAGACCTCCCCCTAACCTCCATCTCTCTTCCTCTATTCCCCACAAAAGTCATTCATTCATTCCAACATTTTATTATTACTATTATTTTTAAAGATTTTACTTATTTAAGAGAGACACACAGAGAGACAGAGACATAGGCAGAGGGAGAAGCAGGCTCCCTATGGGGACCCTGATGCTGGACTGGATTCTGAGACCCCAGGATCACTCCCTGAGCCAAAGGCAGATGCTCAACTGCTGAGCCACCCAGGTGCCCTGACTGTACCCTTTCATCAGGAAAGCAAAACATTTCCTAGAACCAATCCCCAGGAGACTGCTGCTTCGGTGAGCACTGGACAGATGGGACACGTGGTCATACTTAGCTGCAAGGAAGGCTCAGAAATGAGGGATCTTCCTCATGGTGTGTGCCACCCTGAACAAAACCACAGTTGTCAGTAATGCAGAAGGGGGCATGGGTTTTGGGTAGGGAAGCAACAATTTCTGTCACAGGCATGCAACCTAACCTAGCTAAGAAGGAAGAGGACAGTAAGGCAAAAGTGATAAATAGTGAAATGATGAGAGGTCAGTGAAGGTCCTTACAGTGTTGCAGAATTATTGTAAGGATGTGCCATGCAAGCTGGCAGCCTAGGACACAGAGGGCAGATGGCTGTGCTTGAAACAGAATTTAGAGGTGATGTACTTACTGGTTATAACAAAGCCCCGGCTTCCAGCGTGCCCCCCTAACCCTACCAGAGCATTTTTTCTAAACCTCTATTATGGCGCTCCTCATACTGTAGAATGCCCACCTAGAGACCGTGAGCTTCCCACAGCACAGAGATATGTATGTCTACCATCTAGCACATAGTACCCTTAAAATTAAAATATTTGAAGAAATAGCTTATCAGTGATGAAAGGCTTTTTTTTGTTTTTACTATGTTTGTGTTATCATTACAGTATACCACAGTGCCGTAGTCATCCGGGTATAGCAGTAGCATGTGCCAAAGGTGACATTCTGTCCAATTTTTATGGCTCATGGGCCAATTGCTAATTTTATGACCTCTCTCCCTTTGCTATAAACTACCCTCATAGGTTGGCGGCCAGGGAATGATGACTCTCCTGCATGCCCAGAAGTTAGTATTTCCTGGTAAGCCATGGAGCAAGGCATGAGAAATTTGGAATGCCACCTTTAAAATGTTATTGAACCATGGAATACCATATAATAAAATTTGGGTAGTCTTTGCACTTGTAATAAGTAACTTATGTTTCTGGAGAAGATTCCATAAGTCCTAAATATGTAGCTAATCAAATCTTCCCATAGAAATAATATTCTTAGAAGATGTAGTCCTAAGGGCCCCTTTTTGATGCCTCTTTTTGATAGAAATAGCCCCAAATACCACATTTAATCATTTGTTTCATTAGCTATAGATATAGTACATTGTAAAGTATAAACCTCTTTAAAAAATGTATGTGCAAACCAATTGAATAGTAACCAGTTACAGTAAAACAGTATTGCATATGCTAAAATATCATAATGTACTATAATTCTTTTTTTAAAAGGTTTTATTTTTTTATTCATAAAAGACACACACAGAGAGATGCAGAGACACAGGCAAAGGGAGAAGCAGGCTCCATGCAGGGAGCCCAATGTGGGACTCGATCCCAGGATCACAACCTGAGCCAAAGGCAGATGCTCAACCACTGAGCTACCTGGGTGCCCCTGCAAGTCTCCTTTGACACATAAAAATTCCTTTAGAAACTTCCTTTGTTTATACTCCACAAGATATATGCTGGTAGTCATCCTCCAAGCGTAGGACCCACTGATATCCTTCTGAAGGGTCTCATGACTAAGTTTTTACTAGATAGTAATAAATGACCTTGCTTTCAAAATTCCTGAGAGACTTACACTACCCCTAACCCCTCCCAACTTGAAACTATATAACCGGTCAGCCCTCAAAACCCCAGAGCAGCCCTTTCTGCCCGCAGACGTTGTTCTCTGCTTTAATAAAACCACCTTTTTGTACCTAAGACATCTCAAGAATTCCTTCTTGACCATTTGCTTCAAACCCCAACCTTGCCGCATCATTCGTACTCCTAAGGCAGGGTCTTTACATGTTGTTTCCTCTGGCTGGAATGTTCTTCCTCCAAATAGCCAAAGATATTCCCTCATGTCCATTACATTTCTGCTCAAGTGTCACCTTACAGATGAGACCATCCGATGTCCCTAGGTTCCTCCCCTAGCTTTTCTCTCACCAACTAACATACTATATATTTACTTTGCAAATCATTTTTTCTTTTCCTGATGACTGCCCGACCCCAACTAGAATGTAAGCTCCATGAGAGCAGAGAGGTTTGGCTGATGCCTAAAGTGTCTGGCACATATTAAGTACATCATTGAGGTTGATAAATATCCATTAGCAAATAATAAGAATTGACTCTTGTAGAACAGTCACCACACATAGGGCACTGTTATAAACACATTTACATGTGTTAACTCACTTATCCTTACAGCAGCTCTATGAGGTAGGGGCTGTCCTTATGTCCATTTTGCAGATGAGGAATTAAGGCACAGACAGAGAGGCTAAGTGACCCACCAAAGGACAGGTAGGACATGGTGGAGCCAAGCCATGAACTCCTACTTCTAACCATGATGTTGTCTTCTACTGAGAGCCTACTTAGGGCAGGGTATGGATTACAGCCATGAACTGAACAGAGTATCTCTGCTTTGGATTATTAGAGTCTTGAGAAATAATCGAATACAATGAATATATCTTAGCAGATCCAGCTTTGGATAAAGGATTGGTAAAAGCCATTTGAGGATTAATTGGGGAAATTTAAGTGTGACCTGAGTATTTATTATATTCATGACTTATTTCTCATTTTTTAGGTATGATAATGTTATTGTGGGCAAGTAGGAATATGCTCTTTTTAAAAAAGACTTTATTTATTTGAGAGAGAAAGAGAGAGAGTAAACAGGGGAGAGAATCTGAAGCAGACTCCTTACTGAGCATAGAGCCTGAAGCGGGGCTCACTCCCACAACTATGAGATCATGACCTGAGGTAAAACCAAGAGCCAGTTGCTTAACCAACTGAGCCCGCCCAGAATATGTTCATTTTTAAAGATCCTGTTAAAGCATTAAGGGGTTAGATGCCATTAGGTCTGTATTTCAAAACCTTTCAATAAAAATCCATTGATAAGAAGCGGTATTTTATTAAAAGTTGCTGCTCTCGTAAAGCCTGGCTTCTTGGGAGAAGACAGAGCTCACAGTGGTTGGCTCATCCACCTGGCATCCAGGTTGGACACCAGACATGACCCAGACCTGCCTGCAACTACCTTCTCATAGGCAAAACCTGCCACCCACCAACTGCTAAGTGAGGCAGGACTCAGAGCGACAATCTGGGAAGTAACCCTTATCTGCTCTTTTCTCATCTCTTACCATTTTATTTTTCATAATGTCCAGAGTCCTCAAAACCTCTTTTTTAAAAAATTTATTTATTCATGAAAGACACAGAGGGAAAGAGGCAGAGACACAGGCAGAGGGAGAAGCAGGCTCCATGCAAGGAGCCTGACGTGGGATTCGATCCCAGGATTTCTGGATCACGCTCTGGGCTGAAGGCGGCGCTAAACCGCTGAGCCACCCCCACCTGGGCTGTCTAAAACCTTCTTTCTGATTAAAGTTTGAGAACCACTTTCTCAATTCAATCCAAAATCACAAAATCAGAGTGTTCCCATCTTAGATACAGATAATGCACAATGCTGCGTTGTATTAGATCACAATTTTTTAGGTTTGTTTGACTGCTAAGGCATCCATTTTATGGAATTAATATAGGGAATAATCTCGAGCAATGAGATGGGTTTATCTTTCCTGCCCCACAAACATAACCAACTGTGTCATGCTTGTAAGTAGCTCCTTGATCTGAACAGTATAGAATTAGCTTGCCAGATACAACAAGAAAATCAAATACTCTCTTAGCCTGTGAACTTTTTCTTCTTCTTTTCTTTCCTCCACTTCCTCCTTCATTGTTTTTACTTCAAATCGTTTCTTTATCTGTACGAGTACATGTGTGCCTATAATCTAAGGTACCACAAAGAGAGGTTGAGATGGTAGTTGATGTGGAACAAAGACACACTGTAAAGAAAAGTCATCACAATATGGCTTTTTCAAATGTAAAAGAAGATTAATAAACAATTCTCTTTTTTTTACAACATTATTGACTATATTCCCTATGCTGTACTTTTCATCTTTGTGACTGACTTACTTTTTATAACTGCAAGTTTGTACAACTTAATCCCCTTTATCTATTTTGCCCATCCTCTATCTACCTCCCCTGAGGCAACCACCAGTTTATTCTCTGTATTTAAGAGTCTGGTATTTGTTTGTTTACTTGGTTTTTTAGATTCCATATGGAAGTGAAATCATAGGAGATCATATAGTATCTGCCTTTCTCTGTTTGAATTATTTCACTCGGCATAACACCCTCGAGGTCCATCCATGTTGTCACAGATGGTAACATCTCATTCTTTTTTAGGATTGAGTAATATTCCACTGTGTGTGTGGGGGGGGCACACACCACCTCTTCTTTATCATTCATCTGTGGATGGACACTTGGGCTGCTTCCATATCTTGTCTATTGTAAATAATACTGCAATAGACATAGGGATTCATGTATCTTTTTGAATGAGTGTTTTCATTTTCTTTGGGTAAATACCCAATAGTGGAATCACTAGATCATATGGTATTTCTATTTTTAACTTTTTGAGGAACCTCCATAGAGCTCTCAGCAATGGCTGTACCAATTTACATTCCCACCGACAGTACACCAGGGTTCCCCTTTCCTCCACATCCTCACAACACTTGGTTCTTAGCTTTATGATTCTCTCCATTTTGACAGGTGTGAGGTCATATCTCATTGTGGTTTTGATTTGCATTTCCCTGATGATGAGTGGTATTGATCATTTTTTTCATGTGCCTGTTGGGTGTCTGTATGTTTTCCTTAGGAAAATGTCCATTCGGGTGCTCTGCCCATTTTTAGTTTTTATGTAATGCCCATTATTATTTTTTTAGTGTTTCATTGTATAAGTTTTTTTTTATATATTTTGGATATTAACCCTTTATCATTTGCAAATATATTTTCTCATTTAGTAGGTTGTCTTGGTGTTTTGTTTGATGGTTTCCTTTGCTGTACAAAAGTTTTTTATTTTGGTGTAATCCAAATAGCTTGTTTTTGCTTTTGTTTCCCTTGCCTAAGGAGACACATCTAAGAAAATGTTGCTAAGGCCAAAGTCAAAGAGATTACTGCCTATTTCCTTCTAGGAGTTATATGGTTTCAGGTCTCACATTTAGGTCATTAATCCATTTTCAGTTTATTTTTGTGTATGGTGTGAGAAAATGGTCCAGTTTCACTCTTTTGCATATAGCTGTCCAAAGAAACAATTCTTAATCATGACTTGGAATTATAATCGCGCAACTCCTAATTGTTGTGTAAGTTTTTGGCATGAAGTAGAATTCCAAAGATAGTTATCTACTTTTGAGAAAGAGAGCTTAAAGAAACAACTGGGGTTTACCTAGTTGAACAGGTTGGCAGTAGGCAATTAAAGGTGGCAATATCCCAGTTGGATTTCACTGCTACTTAATAATACAAGCTTTTAAGTTGGTGTAGTAGGCTTGCAGGAACAGCTGGCAAAACAGCACTGTTTGTCATTGAGTTTACAATGCAAAATTAGGGCTGTCTTGTGTGTCAGTGGTTATGCATTTTTAAGCAGATGTCACTGATATTAGAAATAAAACAACAATAGGGATCTAGGCCCGGGAGGTAAAGTCTGGGTAGGAAACAGTTCGTGCCCCTTTTAAATGAAGCTCACCCATGCTAACAGTATTTAAAAGAACTCCAGGGTTATATTCAGCACATAAGATTTCTTATCTTTGTGATCATTTGCCAGGATTCAAAACTCTTTCGGGAAAATAAATTTCTGCTGATAGTTTTTTTTTTTCCTGGAATAATAATAGCAGCCATATATTCTAAATAGTCCTAATTTCAGGTAGTTTGTTTCATTGGCCTTATAAACCAAAGAGCTCTAATCTTCTACTTGTGGACCAACAGTGATCCTCCTGAGATTCTTAAGAAAAAAAAAAATTTAACAGAGGCAGAGAGTTAATAGTAAGGAGATAAGAAATTCAAACTCCCTTTATCAAGGCATTCTGTGTTAACAGGATAGCCTTTATTATTATCTGGTGTCTTCTTATCAACGATCTATCTCCACCAACTAGAACACAAGCTCTGAGAGCAGGGACCTGGCATCGTCTATCACAGTGTGTCTCTGACAGTTCCTGGCACATAGTAAATACTCCGCTGAACAACTCGATGTAAGAAGTACAGTGATGAAGGTAGAAGCGGGCTGCTTTGGGAACGTAGTGGAACCTGGACTGATTCTACATGGGGGTGAGCACACCCTAAGAGGTCTCTATGGTTTCATTTTTTCATTCAACAAACATTTATTGAGAATTCCCTGGCAATGTATAGTAACAAACAAACTGACATGGCTCCTGCCCTCATTAAGCTTATATTCTAGTGGGAAAATAGACATTTAAAAAAATCTAGTTACAAATTTTGTCAAGTGTGATAGAGGAAAAATATGGGTAACACCGATGTAAAAAAGGGTACCATGGAATGGCTGCAAAGTTTGGTGAATATACTAAGAACCACTGAATGTACACTTAAAAGGGTAAATTTTATGGTATATTAATAATACCTCAACGAAGCTATTATTTAAAGCGGGGGTACCACAGTGGTTATTGCTGTATTTCTGGGCACACAATCCTGGCTCTGACACTTACTAGCTGTGTCATCTTGGGCAATTTCTTTAATATTTCTGAATCTTGGCTTCTCCATCAATGAAATGAAGACAATAATAGCACGTCCCTCTAGGATCTTTCTGAAGGTTAATCTAGTTAGTGTTCCTAAAGCACTGACAGGAGGTGAGCTGTTGCCACTTTTGGGGAGTTGGGGAAGAAACAGGAATCCAATTGCAAGAGCCTCCAGCAGGTAAAATCAGTAACCTCTTGGGCTCTATCCCTTGCCACCTGGAAACTTGCCTTCCAAGGGCCCTGTTCAAAACTTCTAGCTTTGCACAATGGCAGCATGGTAGCCATTGGCTTATCTGAGGCGCAATTATTGCTAGTTAAAAAATTTGAAGGCACTGTGTTTTGATATATTTTGCGTTCTGAAGAAAGCACTTTTGTGATAGAAACTGACTGTGCCACGAACATATCTGAAACACCAGTGGCATGTTTTCTCATTTAGAACACAAAGTAAATTTCCTGCCTTTACTCTGAAAAGGTTTTATTTTTTCCCTAACAGCTTTATTGAGACATATTTCATATACCTTAAAATTACCCTTCTGAAGTGTACAATTCAATGGTGTTTAGTAGATCCACAGAGTGGAGCAACCATCACCACTATCAAATTCCAGAATGTTTCATCATCCAAAAAGACACTTGATATACCCATCACATGTCCCTCCTCAGCCTCCCCAACCACTAATCCCCTTTCTGTCTCTATGGATTTCTCTATTCCTACCTTTATTTTTGGAAAGGCATGTGGAAATGTACCATGCTGTCTTTGGGTTTGCCAAAGTTTACCCTCAGATTCTAGAGGGAAAACAAATGATTTCTGATCAATTACAGCTGGAAGCAACCTAAGTTTAAAAAAAAGAAAAAGAAAATTTAAAATTGAATTTAACAACCACAAATTGTAATTTGCTTCCTAGTTAAGTTAGATTTTACAGGAAATATCCTAATGGTAATTACAATAAACTAGGTCAACTTTAGCATTTTTACCGCTATAGAACCACACTTGTTTTATTAAGCAGAGTAACTTCTGAGTCTGATGATGACCACTATAACATGAGTGAAAAGCTCTATCTCTGGCTGAGGTTGTATGACCCATGACTGACATAATTACTATACTATAAAACATTTCTTGGTAGAGAAAAATCCAGCATGCTGTATTTTGTTTTGTAAAACTAAATTACTGAATGGCCGATGCTAAATATATTCAACATGCTGGTCCCTAAGCAGTTAGCACTTATATTCTTTAAATTTCTGCTATTTTATATAGTTGCAAAGACTTGGGGATCAAAGGTGGTGAAAGGTCCTCCTTATTAAGCAGTGGGCAGCTCCATGGGAATGCAGTGTAAAAACAAAGTTGTAAGAACAACTGTGTAATGTGTGTCTTAAAACTTTTCATTTGAAAGCAGACCTTAAAATGGTCAACATAATTAAGATCAGTTAAATTCAATCTCTTGACTCTACTGTGATGTCCATGTTTGTAAAATCATCATTAAGAAAAATTTGTGGGGATGCCTGGGTGGCTCAGTGGTTGAGCGTCAGCCTTTGGCTCAGGTCCTGATCCCAGAGTCTTGGGATGGAGTCTCGTATCAGGCTCCCTGCAGAGAGCCTCCTTCTCCCTCTGCCTATGTCTCTACCTCTCTCTCCATGTCTCTCATGAATAAATAAAATCTTTTTTTAAAAAAGATTTAAAAAATCTTAAATCTTAAAATTTTAATCTAAAATTTAAAAAATTTTAAATCTTTCAAAAATCTTTTATTCATCACACACACACACACACACACACACACACACACACACACACGGGCAGAGATACAGGCAGAGGGAGAAGCAGGCTCCATGCAGGAAGCCCAATGTGGGACTCGATCCCTGGACACTAGGATCCTGCCCTTAGCCAAAGACAGATGCTGAACTGCGGAGCCACCAAGGTGTCCCTAAATAAATAAAATCTTAAAAAAAAAAAAAAAAAAGGCAGTTTGTAGACTCCTGGCTTCATTTCAACATGAAGTTATTGTGAGGATGGGGGTGATAAGAAAAAGCTGAACAAACTGAAAAGCAATTCTTCTTTGATCTATCAGAGAATTGGGATCACAGGGAAAACTACTGCCCTGAAAACTGGAGAGAAACAAAGACACATGGACAGACCTGGATAAAGTTACAGAGTGGAAGCCTCTTGCTGGAACTAGTATTGGCAAGAACAGTTTAACTTTACTTAACAAATTGCCAGAGGCTCAGCGTGCATTAGCTTGAGCATTAAAAACCCTGAGGGGGTAAAAAAACAAACAAACCTCTGAGGGGCTGGGGGTGCCTGGGTGGCGCAGTTGGTTAAGTCTGCCTTCAGTTCAGGTCATGATCCCTGGGTCTTGGGATCAAATCCTGCATCGGGTTCCCCACTCGGTGGGGAGTCTACTTCTCCCTCTCCCTCTGCCGCTCATCCACGCTTGTGTTCTTTCTCTCAAATAAATGAATAAATACAATCTTAAAAAAAAAAAAAAAACCACCAAACAACTCTGAGGGTCCCAGGCTTGGGGGGGGGGGGCAGACTTGCCTAAGTTTTACCTCCAGGAACCCCACCATGTTCTTACCATTAAATCTGAGAAAAATCACTTCCTGCTTTTAGCAGTGGGGAGTGAAAATAAATCATTTCAAACTACTCCCAGAGAGTTCTGTCCCTTGTTCTGTTCTCTGTATTAAAGGCCAGCTCTCAAGGAAAATTATTATCTGGCCTGAGAAAGGGCAACTAGCTAACTCCAGTCCCCTCCGTTCTTCCTGCCTCACCTCTGAGGGGGATATCAAGAAAGACTTGTGAAGGTAACAGTCTGGAGGAACAGACCTAGTTAAAGATGGGAGGCCAGATCAAGGAGTATTGAATGTGTCCCTCCAACACCTTACATCTACAGGCATCTGTATAACAGAAGATCACAGATGATAGGACTTCAAGGCTAGGATCTATATAGGAAAGAGTTTCTAGGGAAACCCAAAGACCACAGGAGAGACAAAAGCAAAGACAGCTGAGGAAATTGAATTGTCGGACACCTACAGTAAACTCAGTAAACACAGTACAACTCCTAGCCAGGTAAAGGCCTACTTACCTCCTACTCAAGGCCTGCTCATCTCATTTCCTATTACCCAATACATCATGTCCAGCTTTCAAAAGAAGGGACAAGGAATGCTAAAAGTCAAGAAAAAATAAAGTCTAAAGAGACAGAGCAAGCATCAGAATCAGATAAAACAGAAGATTGTGGAGTTACCAGACAAGGAATTTAAAATCACTCTGATAAATAGGCTAGGGCTCTAATGGAAAAAACGTAGATGTCATGCAAGAGCAGATACATAAGCAGAGATATTGAAATTGAAAGAATATAAAGGAAATGCTAGAGATCAAAAACACTAAGAGAAATGAAGAATGCTTTTCATGGGTTTATTAATCGACTGGGTACAGCCAAGAAAAGAATCTGTGAACTTGAAGAAATGTCAATAGAAACTCCTAAACTGAAATGCAAAGAGAAAAAGGAATGCACAAAACAGACCAGAATGTCCAGGAACTGTGGGACAATTATAAAAGGTGTAACAGATACATACTGAGAACATCAGAAAAAAAAAGAAAGGAGCAGAAGACATATTTGAGTAATAATGGCTGAGAATTCTCCAAAATTAATGACAGATACTACATCACAGATCTAGGGAGCTCAGAGAATACCAAGCTGGGATAGATCCTTAAAAATTACACCTAGGGCATATCCTATCCAAACTATGAAAAACTAAAACAAAATCTTGAAAGAAGGCAAAGAAAAACCCCAACTTACCTACAGAAGAGAGACCTAAATTATATCAGACATCATAGCTATGCAAGCAAGGAGAGAGTTGAGTGGACTAATTGAAGTACGGAAAGAAAAAACCCACTAACCTGGAATTCTATATCCAGAGAGATTATGCTTCAAAGACAAAGGGGAAATAAAAACTCAGATAAACAAAAACTAAGGGAATTCTTCGCCAGAGACCTGTCTTGCAAGAAATGATACAAGAAGCTCTTCAGAGAGAAGGAACACAGGATAACAGGATACACAAAACAAAAAGAAAATTCAGGAGCTTCACGAACATATGTCCTTCCTTGGGTCCTAGGGCCCCTAACTGGCCTGCCTTCTTTTCAAGCCTTCATATGTTTTATATCTAATGTCCAGGCTTTTTAGCTGTACTTATCAGAAGGAATAGGGGCAAGTATGTCTACACCATCTTCCTAGAAGTGAAACTCTCTTCATGTATTTCTTATGAATCTTTTTAATTCTGTGCATTATGTATTTAGAAGTGAGTTTGAACTGAGATACAATTTTGCGTTCTGCTTTCTCCCCTGTCAACATATACTGTGAGGACTTTCCACATCATTAAAATTTCTTGGACAGTATCAGCTTTAAACTTTTTAAAAAATTTTTATTTGACAGAGGGAGAAGCAGACTCCCCACTGAGCAGAGAGCCCAATGCAGGGCTTGAGCTCAGGAGCCTGGGATCATGACCTGAGCTGAAGGCAGATGCTGAACTGATTGAGCCACCCAAGTGCCCCTCGGACAGTATCAGTTTTAATAGGTATGTAATGGACACATAAGATGAGCTATAGATTGAATCATCATGCTTTTACTGTTAACCTTGAAGGCATTTCCACGTTTATTGCTATAAAATAGAACACCAAAGTAAACAAAGTTATACAGAGGTCCCCGTGTCTTATTTCCTAGGAGAAGTTCCTAGAAGTACAACTACTAAATTAAAAAATGACAATTTTGAAAAGCTCTCACACCCATTGAGAAATTGCCTTTAGGGGCTTTGGGCCAACTTAACCCTTTAGTGATAGAATCAAAATATTCCCATCCTACTGCCACTTATCAGCTCTGAGTAAGGATGGTTTAAATCATCTGTTGTCCTAATTTGTAAGAAAAAATAGTAATACATTGTTTAGTTGGCATTTCTCTGGTTTCGCAGTGAGATTATACATTTTTCACCTTTATACAGTTATCTGCATTTCTATCTCTGTGACTAGTGTGTCAATGTCCTTCTGTGTCAAGTTGGGTTTTTTTTTATTGGCATGAGCTCTCTATGAATATTGGCAATCTTTGTGTTATATCTATTGCAAATGTTTTCCCAGTTTGTTAGTTTTTCTTTTTTTCTTTCTTTCTTTCTTTCTTTCTTTCTTTCTTTCTTTCTTTCTTTCTTTCTTTCTTTCTTTCCTTTCTTTCTTTCCTTTCTTTCTTTCTTTCTTTCTTTCTTTCTTTCTTTCTTTCTTTCTTTCTTTCTTCCTTTCTTCCTTTCTCCTTCCTTCCTTTCTCCTTCCTTCCTTCCTTCCTTCCTTCCTTCCTTTCTTTCGATAGTCACAGAGAGAGAGAGAGAGAGGCAGAGACACAGGTGGAGGGAGAAGCAGGCTCCATGCACCGGGAGCCTGATGTGGGATTCGATCCCGGATCTCCAGGATCGCGCCCTGGGCCAAAGGCAGGCGTCAAACCGCTGCGCCACCCAGGGATCCCCCCAGTTTGTTAGTTTTTCATTTTATGCTGCTTTCTATTAAAAAAATTCCTTTTTTTGTTTAAAAACATTTCACACCCACTGAGAAGTGGAAAGAACAGTTCGCATCCACATACCCTTCACGCAAATCACCAGTGTTCCTTTCTTGTTCCCTGTGCTTCACCTCTCTCTGTGATTAGGATGTAGTCATAGTCTACATAAGTGGGATTTGTGTACTTCCATGTAACAACCCACAATGCTTCATCAAATGAGGAAAATACACCTTCTGATACACACTCACCTTGCAACACAAATGCCTTCGTTCCCTCTCACTGATGCTCACTATTATCTATTTGCTATTTCCCCTTCGCAAACGCTGGCACAACATAATATAAAATGGAGATTTTGGTGTGGTTCTGATCGTGTTGGTACAGATGGTAGTCACCCTCCCAGTGTCAATAAGCAAAGTGTGGTCGTTATGAGCAGTGCGAACAGATATTACAAGCAATAAAATCCATGAAAGCCAATCGTGTGAGAGGAAGAACCACACGTTGACATAGGAGAATCACTGACAAAATGGGGATCATAGTGGTACATATTTTGAAAACAATACAAAGGCTTGTTGAGCTCTTTGGAGAAAATATGCCACTTCTGATAATGTCCTCATCACTGTCTTCTGCACGTCTGCTGGGAAAATCTTGTATTTGCTGAAATCCATTGTTAGCACTTTGTGTCGCTATTTTTTGTTTCTACTGGACAAAATGACCAGGTTTTCCTTTCTTGTTGAAAAGAAAACCATCTTTTGTGAAAATGCTGCTTCTTGGTTTTCAGGCAGCCTGAAATGGTGTGGGAGTGTTCAACCACAGACAGGTGACCATACTTGAGTCTGGGCCTCATTACTCATGACCCTCACAAACTGGGCCTGCTGTGTTCCTCAATATGCACATCTTTAAAAGTAAAGGATAAGTATCTGCCTCATAGGGTAAAATAAAGTCCTTTGTATAACTGTTAGGTATTATGGAGATATTGGCGACAATGATGAAATTCACAATAATGATAAAAATGAAGATGATGAATATTGTATCTGGTCTGTTGTAAATTATTATTATTTTTTAAGTATTTTATTTATTCATGAGAGAGAGAGAGAGAGAGAGACAGAAAGGGAGAGACATAGGCAGAGGGAGAAGCAGACTCCCTCTGGGGAGCCCAGTGTGAGACTCAATCCCAGGTCGCCGGGATCATGCCCTGAATCAAAGGCAGATGCTCAACCACTAAGCCACCCAGGTGCTCCTGTTCTAAATTATTTTTAAGGTCTATCCTTAAAGGTCTATCCAGGGACAGTGGTCATTTGGAATGAACTCTCCTGATTTCCTGGGTTTCCACAGATGGAAAGAAGCCCCATATATCTGAACAGTGTTGATTCTCAGTTACTCATAGCAACTGTGCTTCTGTCAAAGGAGCAACAGGGATCCACAGTCCTAATTGTATGGCACCCCTCTCAGAGGGAGTTGCTCCTCTGACACTCTAGCACATTCACAGTTTAACCAAACAGTGGCAGTCCTACCAGCCTGACTGCCAGGTCCCACTACTGGCTTGTTCCTAGCACAAGAGGCTTACTCCAACCCTTCATAGCAATGGGATAGCTGAATTTCCAGGACTAGGCTCTTGATCATATAGAGGCAGGCTGTCTATGTGGCCAAAAGAATACTGATTCCAGGGAGTCTTACTCGTTCCAGGGATTCCAAGCACAAATTATCTGCATTAGGAATAGCAAGACTGTTTGAGGAACCTCCATACAGTTTTCCAGAGTGGCTGCACCATTTCACATTCCCACCAACAGTGTAAGAGTGTTCCCTTTTCTCCACATCCTCTCCAACATTTGTGGTTTCCTGCCTTGTTGATTTTCCCCATTCTCACTGGTGTGAGGTGGTATCTCATTGTGGTTTTGATTTGTATTTCCCTAATGGCAAGTGATGCAGAGCATTTTCTCATGTGCGTGTTGGCCATGTCTATGTCTTCCTCTGTGAGATTTCTGTTCATGTCTTTTGCCTATTTCATGATTGGATTGTTTGTTTCTTTGGTGTTGAGTTTAATAAGTTCTTTATAGATCTTGGAAACTAGCCCTTTATCTGATAGGTCATTTGCAAATATCTTCTCCCATTCTGTAGGTTGTCTTTTAGTTTTGTTGACTGTATCCTTTGCTGTGCAAAAGCTTCTTATCTTGATGAAGTCCCAATAGTTCATTTTTGCTTTTGTTTCTTTTGCCTTTGTGGATGTATCTTGCAAGGAGTTACTGTGGCCGAGTTCAAAAAGGGTGTTGCCTGTGTTCTCCTCTAGGATTTTGATGGAATCTTGTCTCACATTTAGATCTTTCATCCATTTTGAGTTTATCTTTGTGTATGGTGAAAGAGAGTGGTCTAGTTTCATTCTTCTGCATGTGGCTGTCCAATGTTCCCAGCACCATTTATTGAAGAGACTGTCTTTCTTCTAATGGATAGTCTTTCCTCCTTTATCGAATATTAGTTGACCATAAAGTTGAGGGTCCACTTCTGGATTCTCTATTCTGTTCCATTGATCTATGTGTCTGTTTTTGTGCCAGTACCACACTGTCTTGATGACCACAGCTTTGAGTTAAAAATAGACCTGTCCTACGACTCAGCAATTGCACTGTTGGGGATTTACCCCAAAGATACAGATGCAATGAAATGCCGGGACACCTGAACTCCAATGTTTATAGCAGCAATGTCCACAATAGCCAAACTGTGGAAGGAGCCTTGGTGTCCATCGAAAGATGAATGGATAAAGAAGATGTGGTTTATGTATACAATGGAATATTCCTCAGCCATTAGAAACGACAAATACCCACCATTTGCTTCAACGTGGATGGAACTGGAGGGTATTATGCTGAGTGAAATAAGTCAATTGGATAAGGACAAACATTATATGTTCTCATTCATTTGGGGAATATAAATAATAGTGAAAGGGAATAGAAGGGAAGGGAGAAGAAATGAGTAGGAAATATCAGAAAGGGAGGCAGAACATAAAGACTCCTAACTCTGGGAAACAAACTAGGGGTGCTGGAAGGGGAGGAGGGCGGGGGGTGGGGGTGAATGGGTGATGGGCACTGAGGGGGGGCACTTGACGGGATGAGCACTGGGTGTTATTCTGTATGTTGGCAAATTGAACACCAATAAAAAATAAATTTATTATTTTAAAAAAAAAGGAATAGCAAGACTGTTAAAATGCAAATTCCAGGACCACCTGCAAGGCAATGAAAGAGGATTGCAAACCAAAGTTTAAGAACTATCATTCTAGAACCCATGGTCTCTCAAATAGGATGCCCACATCTCCATAAGATAATGCCATTGGTTGTATAATATAAGACCATAAGAACTTCTATTTATACCAACTAAGAAATATGTCAAATAAGAAATTAAGAAATTCTCTGGGCTACTATTTAATATTCAGCTTGTCCCTGGATTTCTCATGGGGTCATGTCACCTGAGGTTCTGGAGGCCTCCTGGGAGTGGAGACTCCAAACCACAAAAGCATGAACAGTGGGGTCTTTACTAGTACATGTTTTTTTTTTTTTTTTTTTATAGCATTGTACAAAAAAAAAAAAAAAACCCACTCAGTTGAGTGGGTTTATGGATTCTATCATTTAGTTTTCACTCAAGCCTGAGACAATAGACAGTTGTCTTAAAAAGATTCCCACAAAAACAAAATAAAAACCACACACACACGCTGAATTTTGAAGATGATGAAAATGGGCATCAGGGAAAAATAAGAAAATGCCAGAATGGACACCTACTCATATCATGAGCTTTTCTTTAGCCACACTAGGGACCAAAAAATGATGATAAACCCATCAAACTTATGAAGAGTCCACCAAATTTCCACCCCCAACTGCAAAATTGAAAATTATCCAGTAGACTAATTGGACTTCCATTCAATCAGCATCTATGCTGAATCTCCACTAAGTGTAGAGTGTATTTTGGGTTATTGGCCACAGCCAGTATAAAGTCATCATCATTAACAAGATAAAGCAGCCAGAATATTATGATTATGATATTATGATTAATATATGATATTATGATATTATATAATAAATATTATGATAACCGTTTTTTAGCAAAAGAAAGCTTTGTGATTTAGCAAAGAAAGATTTTTAAGCTGTTTAATCTTGGTCTCGTTATTTAAATGTTTCTTTGTTGGTATGTTTTATAATGTATTCATTCCCTAGATTAAATATATAATTTATAAATAAATACATATTATGGATCCATGTCCCAATTTTCAAACTAAAGGCCATGTGGGATAAAAGTCCAGGTCCAGCTTGTTCCAACTCAAAATTTTGATAAGCTAGGTCTCCTTTGGCCTCCTGATCAGTGTTGAGATAAGCAACTTGTCTGTTAGTGGGTCATGCCATCAATAAAGAAAAACCACCTTCTTACTTGAGTATTAGAAAGACTGTCATGGAACCTCAGAAGAAAAATGCAATGAATTGGCCAGTCCTGCTGCCCCCAGGCAAAAGAACCTAAAAGAATTCTGGGCTCTGTAAACAGCTTTGCATAGAAAACTCCCCATGGGACACAGACTCCGAAGGCAAGTCCATTCATGACCAATCTCTTGGGATACCCCTGCAAGTGCAGAGTCCCGTGTGACTAACCACCCAGGAATATACCAGTCACAGGCAACGGTTCCCGAGGTCCTGGGTCTCCTGTTTTCCATTTCCATCGACTGCTTCTCTTCTTCCCTGAGCCACTCCCTGTGACTCACACTTGGACTCACAGGACCTCAGGCCTGCTTGCTTTAAAGGCTCAGTTAGGGGTACTGTAGCAGCTCAATGGTTGAATGTCTGCTTTTGGCTCAGGGTGTGATCCTGGTGTCCTGGGATCAAGTCCTGCATCGGGGTCCCTGCATGGAGCCTGCTTCTCCCTCTGCCTGTGCCTCTGCCTCTCTCTCTCTGTCATTAAAAATAAATAAATAAACAAACAAATAAACAAATAAATAAGTAAATAAAATCTTAAAAAAAAAATAAAGACCCAGTTTAGACTTCTCTCCAGTTTTCAACCTGGCTCCTATCATGTCATTTTCAAATTCATGCAACGTTAGCACTACACATCCACAGCTCTGATGGAGACAGTCCCCCAGGCGTGTGAGGCTCGTGCAGACTTGCCAGGCTCCCATCTTCCTGCCAAGAGGGCCAGCAATTATTATTCTATTGAATAGGAGAGAAAGGATCCAAGGACTGCTCTGGGAGCCAGCTCCATGCCCCAACTGATGATGAAGTCTTCCTTTACTCTTCCACGTCCTAAGTGGGCAAGGACACTCCTCAACAAGGGATAAGAATTGTACAAGAAAGACCTCTTCCAGAACCTTTCTGCTTGGTTCTCTGTGTCTGTAATTGCTTCAGAGTTTGCTCTTCTCCAGCCATCCTAATTTGCAAATGGATGGCCCAGACCCTCTATTCTTTGTCAGGATAGAAGAATAAAGAGAAAGCTAGAGATAGGACAAGAGAACTTCATCAGAGCTGGAGATAGACATCTTTTTTCCTGTTTGCTTTCCCCAACCCCCCCATTCTGAGGCTTTCCTACTTGCTGCTTTAATGCTCAGTCTTTGGCCACACCCTACTGCAGATCTGTCCGCTGCGGTCTACAAAGGCTTCACACTTTGCCTATAGGCTTCCCTTGATTTCAAACTGAGTCCATCAGTATAAGTTGGCAAACTGACCTCCAATATTTTCTTCTCCAAGAATCCCTTTTTTATTATTTTCCTTACAGATTCCTTGTTTTTTAAAAGATTATGATTATTAACCTGTTTTCAGGTCATTTTTAAAATTCTCAAATGTAAAAATCAAAGACTTAAATGAAAAAACTAGACAACTGAGGGAAGGGTTGCCTCTACAAGGGATGATGGATGCCTGTGGCGTTCCTTCATGTGGGGGCAAGGGAGACAGATACCCCCCAAGGCTCTGCTCCTCACTACAGAATGCTGGATCCTGGTTATGTCTATAGATTGCTGTGTTTCCTTGTGCACTATTTCTGAAACTTGACCTTACACTCTGATACTACTTACTTATGCTTGGTATATATATACAATGCAAGTAGGGCCACAGGTTTTTTAAGCTTAGCACAAAACCTTACTTTACATACACTCAAATTCAGGAGGCCTACCTGTAAGAGGGTCCAAAGTGAGGCAGGCAATTTCTTTCTCACTCAAGTCTAATTTTAATAAATCAACTCTTAGGATATATTACATTGTGAATATTTCAAGCAAGTTTTATTATTTTTGTTTTGTTCATCCTGGATACCAAAATTTAAAAAAAATGTGCTCTACAATAAAGCACATGTGATGTGCTAAAAACTGTAAAGAAATTTCCATGTAAGCTTCATAGAGTAAAAATGGATTTGCATTAAAATATTTCCTTTAGAGGAGTTGAATTTTGGATACCTTTTACTAAAAAACAAAAACAAAACAAAACAAAACCCAAACAAAAAGCAGTAACACCAAAACTAGGACTCTGAAGTAATTGTCATGGTGTCAAGCATTAGAAGACAAGAAGAGTAACCCTGAATAAACTTCGTTAAAGTTCAAATTTTGCCATTAACTTCTTATACAAAACTACTGAAATTAGTAGAATGGATATGAACAAAGCCAAGGAGATTTTGACTTTATGGTCACCTGACCAGAATGGGAAAAGTTATTTTTTTTTTATCGTATTTGTTTTCAACCCCAAAATGGCTATTTTACTTACCAGCTGGAAGTGTGAGGAGAATATAAATTATCGTCATTAACAGGAGTTGTTAACACACGATGGTTTACAACATTTAAATACTTCTCAATGTGAATCTGTTACAGAAAAGTTAAAGTTTAGGTTATTATAGTGGACTTAAGATACTCAGCTAATTTACTTTATTTCATTAGGGTAATGCTTTGAATTGTGTAATTAAGCCAAAAGACACAACATACTATGTGTTTATTACATGCCTAAGGTATTGTTGGGCATTTCGAGGCTAAATGACTTTCACTATCCCAAAAAGCATAATAAACAATTGAGATGCAAAGCTCGAGTGACCTGTAGCACTTTTCACAGATTAAACTATGCACAACAGTCAGTAAATTGCTTAGCCAGGTAAGCTTACTAGGCAGGACAGACATGGAGTAATGTCTTTCATTTATAGGGATTTCAAGCAAGCATCCAGGGAAAGAATTTGGGCCTTAGGTAACAGATTATTTAAAGTGGCCAACTGCAAGACTCCAGCTGGGTGCAGCCCTCTCACTGTCAGGTAATGTAGGACAATGGTGTGCCAGTTTGATGAGGCAACAGAACACACCATATCTCCCACAGCCTGAGGAGCTGGGCTGTGGAGCTGATAACGTGGGAGAGTGAAAGTCTCAGGCTGGAGCAGGAGCAATGACAGTTAGAGGTCTCGAAGATGGAGATGGTCCTTATTTGGACTCATGTGATCATATATCCTTGTTGTTTCTTTTTTTCTTTCTTTTTTTTTTTTTAGAGGTTTATTTGAGAGAGAGAGAGAGAGAGAGAGAGAGATGGAGAAAGTGCAAGAGCCCAAGGAGGAGGGGCAGAGGGATGAGAGAAAGAATATCAAGTAGATGCCCCATTGAGCACAGAGCCTGAGATGGTGACCTGAGCAGAAATCAAGGGTCAGACATTTAGCTGACTGAGCCATCCAGCACCCCCAGATCCTTGTTTTATAAGTGAATATTATCCTGAAGAGTGGATTCTCCTCTTCCCTTCAACCCATCTTAATGATGAAGTTCCCGTGTAATTTATTTCTCTCTTCCAAAATTGGTACATCTCTTTAGCTTTACCTGCAGGATTACAATATCACAAAAATGACTAGTCTCAAGATATGTAAGCTATTTAGGGAAAAACAAACTCTTATTCTTTAGAATCCCAGTGAATCTGATAGAAACTCTCTGGAGTATTCCTTTGAATCCTTTTTTGTTGGGCATATTTCTGGATGAATGGTTATTTTAAGAATTCTTAATTTTTTAAATCAAACCACATGTTAGGGGTTGTCACTGCATAATCTTACATTCCCAACAGCTTACATACTTTGTGGGATGTGACAAGATGCAAACCAACCAATCAGTTAATAATCATGATTTTAATAAAAAAGACCAGAATGAGCAAGCTGATGACCAACTTAAGTCCACCTATGTTACAGAATTATGCAAGGTCTTGTGAGAACCACAGTCCTTTCCTACTAGAGGAATCTTTGTCTCCTTCCAGCACTTTATTTAATATCTAAAGCTCTACTTACTCTTAGCCCCATTTCAGTCCTTTTGATTGCAGTTTCAAGGTTCTGAATGTTTAGAGCCTCTCCTTTTTCCTCAAGAGGGAAATTTGTTAATTTCTCCTTTAACTGATAAAGGTCTTCATGGACCTGGAGGTATAAAAAATATAAAATATTGAGAGAATACATACCGAGTTCACCCGAAAGTTATTTATTTTAAAGATTTGCAGTTTGCTTGAATTGCTAGAGATCATCAGGTAGATTTTATGATGTTCATTGAAAAGGACTGTCTTCACGGTTCTCAGATATTCTTTATTGGAACGTCTCATTATCGTCTTTCAGATTTTAAAAAACTAAGTTTTCATACAATTTTCTATTTTTCCTTAAGCCCCCCTACCCCCACTCCATGAGAAACAAATCCAAGATAAAACTACAACTCAAATCACGTCTGTTTCTTAGCTGATAAAAAGTCTGAGCTGATAGGAAGTTTGAGCCAAACTCAGATTTCTACTAACTGGTTAAGAGGTAAGAAAACAGAAAAGTTCTAGCAAAGAGAGGTTTTAGTGAAAGCAGAGCCTTTCAGGGGAGCTGAGTGGCTCAACTGGTTAAGTGTCCGACTCTTGGTTTTGGCTCAGGTCATAATCTATCTCAGGGTTGTGAGATCAAGCCTTGCGTAGGGCTCAGTGCTCCGCATGGAGTCTGCTGAAGTTTCTCTTTCTTTCTCTCTACCCCTCCCTTCTCTCTATCAAAGAAAGAGAGAAAGCAAGCAAGCAAGCAGAGCCTTTCAAAAGGGAATTGTAAATAGGTTGACAGGGCCCTTTGGTTTTCCATTCTGGCTGGATCTTCCCCATGGACTGCTCTGAAGAAGCAGCTCTGTAGGTGTGTGGCCTTGATTCTGTTTTTACATAGTCAGAAATGGAAATGATCGGTGAAGAAAAAGCAATGTGATCACTTTGACATTTTCCTTTAATCTGTATTCTCCTTAGAAATGATGAATGCAAAAAAATAAAAATGATGAATGCCTCTCCAACGTCAACCACCCTCACAACAAAATGGGTGCTATGAGATTAGACACCACAAGATTCTCTGCATTCATATCAGAAACCAAATTTCAATAGATAAATACAGATGGCACCAATTATTGTATGGGCTGCTGCCACAAGAAAAACATTTTGTTATGCAAATTTATGAACCCAGCACCTGTTTCAGCAATAGTCACACCAATAACAATCTGCAGACTGGGTCGCTACAGGCATTTTGAAACAGTTACCTTTTCTCTGTTAGTATAACTGGATATACACATTGGTCCAGCCTGTGTTATCGATTACTTTGGAATATTCCCATGGAGCCAAGTATTCAAAAGATCTGAATTTGCATCTTTGCACTGATGGGCATCACAGTCTGGTAGACACATCTGGTCATTTGTACTCTGCACAAATTGTCATGGAAAGCCTTCAGGGCTCACAGATTGAAATCAGAACACACCTACTGTTTGCTTGTAGGCACCAAGGATGAAGATGTACTTCTTTCAATTGTTTTGTCCAAATTACTCCTGCAAGCTGATTTACCATCTATTGTCTAAAGGCATTTGGAAAGTACAAAGAGACAGTTCAAGGGCAAGCCCCACTTCTAGGTGCACATTTCTGGGTTCTTCCTTTGAATGTACTAAATTTCCTCCTTGTAGCTCTAGTATTTGTAGTATTTGTAACTTCACGTACCATTCTGTAACTAATGCTGGTCCCCATAGCTGGGGGGAGTGAAATTGTTCTGGGTTATTTATCATGGAACCGACAGGTTGTTTTCTTTATCTGCCAGCTGTGGACAACTACACTTCTTCCCAGAGTCATGAGATAATATGCAACAGGTTTAGTAGATAGTAACGGACCAGTAAAAGGCAAATGGACATCATTCCTTGCTCTATCACTGGTCACAAGTTGTCCATGCACACCATCAAGTTTCCTCTGGTTTCTTTAACAAGAAAAAAAAAGAATTATTCTATTTTATAGAGTTGTTGAGTAAAAATAAGGCAATATGTGAGAAAAGGGATGAACATAGGCTTTGGAACCAGGCAGATATGAACTAGAATCCTATTTCTTCCTTTACCGAGCTTGACAAATTCGCTTAGTTCTTGAGAGCCTTTGGTTCTTCTGTCAAATGGGGGTAAAAAGCTACCTGTTGGAATAGTGGCAAGAAAAAAATTTCAAGTATGGAAAGTGTTTTGTACAAGGCCAGCTAGCCCCATAGGAGGGCACTGAACAAATGTTAATTCTCCTCTCCTGAATTGTAAAGCCCAGTGAAACTTCTTGCACAAAACTGGCACTTAGTAAATGTTTATTGATTTGAATTGCTCTTTTAATCTTCCCTAAGAGCTGCTTATTTTCTTGCCAGATATTTTCTTCTCCCCTCTCAATAACCACATATCTGTTCGTATAGTAATTGCAATAGAGACAAGTACTGTAGGAAATGTGTCACCAGACTTCGGTAGGAAAAAAGATTAAGTTCTAAATCTCTGTCCTTTCTTCAAATAGATCCAATTTACCATATTGAAATTTTACATGTACCCCATCATCTCTATGATCATCAGATGCATTGCTTTCCATATATTTCCTACTTGGAGGAAGATTATTATTTTGACAGTTTGGGAACAGGGCTGCTTAATAAGAAGCCCCTGAAGGTTTAATGCAGTGAAGGTTTGCTCTAGAATTAATTAATTAATTAATCTCTAGAATTTAGAAGTCTAGCTATGCAACTGGATTCTGTGTTGTCAAAAGCAGTTACATCAATTGCATTTTATTCATCTCTGCAGATAGTGTTTGGCTGCCTCATTCTCGTCACACTTACCCACTTGCCCCTTCATTTTACATTGTATGCTCCTGGCAAACCAGATGGAGGAGTTGATAAGAAAGCGATGATATCAAGCTGTCAATTAGTTCCAATATTTCCAAGGTTGGTGTTAGCATAAAATGGTTGGATTTTTGAAATAATGATTTCCAAAATGAATTACAAAGCTAATTTTGACTGCAAGATTACAGTATCCTTGTGGCACAAACATTGGTTTCAGAGTTTGGTCAAGCAAGCGTTTTCAAAGATATATTAAGAAGATACCACATACTCATTAATAAAGTGGAAAAACAAAGCTTGTAAGAGTTATTTATAAAAGAAAGCACCAGGGAAACCTCTCGGACTCATGACCCACTTCTTCCAGACTGTTTCACAAATACACCATAACCTGTTTCAGGATCAACACAGACAGGATCTCTTCCCTTGGGCAAATTACTTTAGCTGTTTGTACCTTAGTTTCTTCTTCTGTAAACTGGGGCTACATATGATACCTACCTGAGTTGCTGCACACGATCAAAAAAATTGGCTACTTTTCAATTATAACAATGATTATCATCACTATAGTTATAACATCACTGTTCTAATCAGATGAGGAAAGATCCAGCTGAAACCATAAAAGGTCTTAATGATAGACTTAAGAGTGAAAGAAGTATGTATGTATGTATGTATGTATGTATGTATTTATTTATTTATTTATTGAAAGAAGTATTTAACAAAAGTTAGCCTAGTAGAATTCTGCGTGGAGATAGTAGTCATATGTCCTGAATCAAAAATGAGGACATGGGCTTTGGTACATGATCGGACGGTGGAACAGAATATTCACAATCAGAACTGTTCTGTGAAATTCAGACATACAAATGTACACAGGTTTTCAAATAAATCACACTAAAAGTTTATAATTAGAACACTGATTATTTGTATTTAAAGATTTCTCGGGTATTTTAGATATTTTATCAAAATATTGTATTATTAATTTGTATCAGCAATTGTGTTTTCTAAATAATAGTACCTGTTAGTTCAGCTCCCTTCATTTTTGAATAGGATGTATATTATTAGAGACTGAATTAATGAGAAGATCATTATCCAGTTGTCCAAGATCAATGGCCCCAATCCTGTACTAGGTAAAATGGGATATCCAAAAAATCCACTGTCACAGGGAAACAAGGCATACCTTATTTGCCCTATAGCATCACCCATAAAGTTTTAGTTAAGAATGGAGTAGTCCTGGTTAAAAAGACAGGCTAAAATTAATTTTTTCCTTTTCTTTCAGTAAAAAACAGGCTAATCTTAAAAAAACACACAGAAATGAACAGAAAACTACACATTAGTAAGAGATCAGATCTAATAATAACTCGTTTCAACTGAACGTTTCACATTATATGTTACCCCTTAATTTAATCCTTACAAAACTCCTAAGAGGGAGCTTATAGTGTCATCTTTATTTCATACTTGAGGGAATTTGAGTTTTAAAGTGGTTAAGTACCCTGTGCTAGACAAGATAGCTGGTTAATTGGCGGAACTATTCAAATCCAGGCAGTCTGAATCAAGAACCTTCATGCCTAACCATTAGCCAGTACGTGCATAATATCTACAAATATACAAATACGTATTTATAGATATACAAAGCTAATGGTTGCTGAAAATTCAGTGGAAAAGGCAGGACTGAAATATCTAGAGAAGCAAAAAGGGGCAGGGGAAGACTTCCTTTTTTACCAGGTTAGCAGACTGAAAGGGTTTAAGAAGATTGTGTTTTCTGTGTATATGGGTCAACCCATATACTCCTCTTTGGTCAGTTTCTTTTCCATAGTGTGAAATAATAGCCCTTATCGGATAGCTTTGTTGTAGGGGGTTAAATGAGTTAAAATGTGTACAGCACTTAGAACTGTGCACAGTATCCGGCAAATACTATATTAGCTTTGATTATTGAGATTTTTCTTTGAAATCATATTACAGTTTCTATTTTATAATACTATTTAAGGTAGAAGGTCTCAGAATTGAGCACATATCAGAGCTATCTGCAAGGATTATAAGAACAGATAGCTGGGCACTACCCCCAGAACTTCTGATTTAGTAGGTCTGGAATGAGGTCTGAGAATTTGCATTTCTCACAAGTTCTCAGTTGGTGCTGAAAATACTGGTCCTGAGGGTCACTCTTTGAGAATCACCGGTCTAAGGAGTTGTTTAATGTATCTGATTGAAACATAGACCTGATATACCCACTTAGGGTGAAGAAAGTAGATATTTGAAGTACCTCTACTTTTCTGGCAACTTTGTATGTATACGTATATGTGTTATATATAATACATGTAGATTTATAACATATTAATATATTATTATATAATTCCAATTCATATATATCATACTTATATATAAACTGATAGAAACATTTGCCCATGCTGACAAAAGGAAGACAACTTTATGATAAGAAGAAATCATGTAGCTTTGGGGAAATTGGGTCAATTTAGAGTCAGAGGTGGATCTAATTCAAGCTACAGAGGAGAAAACTTAGGCCCAGAGAGGTGACATGATTAGCCTAAAGTTATTCATCTGGGAGAATGTCATTGCCAAACTCAGACCTCAGTATTCTGACTCCCCAAATAGTGCTTTCCACTAGGTGTACTGCTTTTTGGTAGCCTGTTTGAAGGACATACATCAGCCCCCGACAGAAATGGAATCCAAGTTACGTGTCCGAGGGTAGTGCTGTATACTCATAAACACTCTGGAGCCTTCCTCATTTCTTTGTTATATATATTCTACATATTTCAGGGAGAAGGTTATACTGTGTCTAGAGATCAGCCTCAGTAATCAGGTTAGGCTCTCCACTTAGTGTGTCCAGAATAAACCTTTTTTACACATGGGGGTATTGATCAGCATGGACATGCCTGTTCTTAGCTCTTCTGTTCCATGATATGATTTAATGATTACAGACATTGATACTGCAATGTTGTATCCGAGGCTGATCAAACAGCTACCTCTGAATCCTACTCTGAAGTGAAAAGGCTTCTGGCTTTTCAGTCAATCTGCTATTTTACACTATTCCAATCCTCAAGGGGAGCAGCCTTGGGGAAGAGAATTATCTCAAGGGAAAGCGTGAAATTAGGTGTGAGAATTCTCCCCAGATTCTGGTCTCTCTTTAAGAGATGTTCCAGGTCTGGAGAAATAAGAAAACTAAGGAGTAACTTAATTGTTCTTGTAGTCAATGTTAAGTATACTGTGGGGGGAAACTGGCTGTTTCTGGGTAGGAGTCTCCATTAGTGTTCCAATTATTTGGAGCCTGTAAAAATCGGCCCTGAATTTAGAGGGGGGGGGGGGCGGTCCAAGTAGTAAAGAATCAACCTTGCCTAGCAAGAGTTCTTTGCTTTGCCCTTGGATATTGGGAGGTGATCTGTAGGCCCCTTGAGTGTCCTGCCTGGTAAGTGTCTTTGCTTGGGGGCTTTGGTCACCACACAGTTCTAACAATGAGATTTATGATGGGGGCCTTGAGCCACACTGTATCTGTTCCAACCTCTAGAGGAACTAGAGACTAAAGGCATTAATGTGACCTCTGGGAAGGATTGGTGATGAAAGGTCAGAACATGGGCAATGTGTGACGGAGTCCCAGTAAAAGCTCTGGACATCAAGTCTTCGGCAAACTTTGCTAGTTGGCACAACTCTGTGTACATCGTTATACATCATGGCTGGGAGGAGGTAAAGCCACCCATGACTCCATGGGAAGAGGATGACAGGAAGCTGCATTTGGATCCTTCCTCTTGGATGCTGCCCATACATGTCTTTCCTTGGCTGACTTTTTTTTTTAAAGATTATTTATTCATGAGACACACACACACAGAGAGAGAGAGAGAGAGAGACAGAGAGAGACAGAGAAACAGAGACACAGGCAGAGGGAGAAGCAGGCTCCATGCAGGGAGCTGGACATGGAACTTGATCCCAGGATTCCAGGATCACGCCCTGGGCTGAAGGCAGTGTTAAACCGCTGAACCATCCAGGGATCCCCTCCTTGGCTGACTTTAATTTGTATCCTTTTGATGTTGGTAACATTCTAATTGTAAGCACAGCACTTTCCTGAATTCTGTGTTGCTCTAGCAAATTACCCAGTGTGAAGGTGGTCGGGCTCCCAATTTTGTAGGTAGCTAGCTTGAATTGAGTTTGGTTCTGGGACTCCTGGACTAGGCTGGTGTAGAAATGAGGGCAGTTTTGTGGGGACTGGTCCCTCAGAATTTGAAGTTTGCTAAATTCATCTAGGGTGCTAGTGACAGAGGATAATAAAAGGTGAGGTAAGATTTGGGTATTACACATAATGGGGAACTCTATGAAACTGGTGAATTTAGGGGTTTGTATTTTAGAAAAGGTGCATATAAAAGAATTCTCTCCTAGATGGGAGGTAAGAGACCAATATTCTGGCAGGAAAATCCACTGTGCAGATCTGAGTGAGCGTTGGAATAGAGTGAATTTAGGCAAATCATTTCAAGCTTTAGACAACTGGAGCTAAATAGACGTTAAAAGTGATGATCTATGCAGAAATGTTTTAAAGTTACCGTATGTAAATGTGAAAGAAGAACATTTGTGTGGGAAGCATCTGAGTATAACTGTCACAAACTGAGTTATACTGGAGAAGTTAAGACTTCTTTTTTTGATATTCCCCCCCCCCTCGGTTTAGAAAAAGTCATTTCCCTGAGTTTTTTGGGTCACAGGTCTATATTCAAAACTGCAACTGGACAGGCAATTCAAGTGATCATTAATGTATTTTCCCGTGTGTGCTCCCAAGCAAGGGACTTTTATTTAGTTCATTAATTTATGTGAGATATAATCAACATACAACGTTGTATTTCAGGTACACAACATAATTATTCGATTTGTATACACTGCAAAATGACCGCGATAAGTTTAATTAACATCCCTGACCATACATAGTTTTTTTTTTTTCTTATGATGAGAACTTTTAGGATGTATTCTCTTAGCAGCTTTCAAGTGTAGCAGTAGAGCATTACCAACTATACCAGGCTGCACATTATTACATCCCCAAGACTGACTTCTTGGCCAGGCACTTTCAGATCCAAAAAATTAAGGTGCTTACGTGGTTGACATATTTCAACTCCTCCCCAGATTTCTTATTATCTCCCCTCAAGTGTCTGACTTGCATTTCCCCCATATCACGGGTCCTAATTTTTCGGAAGATAACATTTTTAAATGGTGCCTTGGGTGTAAGATGGATTTTGGGAAGTAGAAGTTCTGGGTGAATTTTAGCAGACGCAGAGCGGTGGAGCTTCTGCAGCGCAGCCTCCAGGGGAGGGCTAGGCTGGTGGCCGAGGTCTTGGGGGGGCATCTTTGGGATTTCTGGAGGGGCAGTGCCCCGGGGGGGGTGGCGCGGGAGGATGGGCTCTGCCGGGCCTCGCTCGGAAGGGTCTGAGCTGGGCGGGGCGGGGCAGGGCCCGTCGCCCACCTGGATTAGGATGGTTCCGATGGGGTCGCAGCTGTCAGCGTCCTGCGCCATGGTAACGGGAGGGCGGCCTCCGGGAGGAGGAGCGGTTTCCAGGCGCCCGAGCCCGGCGCCGCGGCTGCGGCAGCGGCAGCAGCGGCAGCAGCGGCGGCGGCGCGCGCTCGTCCCCATGGCAACCCCACGCGCAGCGCGGCCCGTCCCACGCCGGCAGCGGAAGAGGGGGTGTGGGAGGAGTCAGGGCCGCCGCCGCCTCCCGCGCACGCGCCCCCCCCAGGAGCGTCTCCCCCGCGCGCCGGCCGCGGTGGTGCAGCCCGAGGCGGAAGCGGCTCCGGGGCGGAAGTGGCTCGCGAGTGCAGCGATGGCTGCGGGCGTCCCCTGTGCGCTCGTCGCCAGCTGCTCCTCCAGCTTCTCCGGAGACCGGCTGGTCCAGCGTGAGTAGCGGAGCTCCCGGGGCCGACGTCCAGGGCGCCCGAGTCTCTGCGGGCGGTGGCCTCGGAACCGCGGCGTCCCTCTCGGCTTCCGTGGCCGCCGCGGGGGGGGGCGGGGGCCGGGGGCTCGTCGGGTGCCGCCGGGACCCCGCTGCCCTGCTCCTGGCCTGCCCGCCCGGCGCGCTGCGGCGGCCCTTCCAGTCCTTCCAGTCCTTCCAGCCTTCTCTGCCGACTGCGGCCCCGCCCGCGGGGAGCCGGAAGGCGCTGTGCGCGGCCGTGAGGTGCAGAAGTTGGGGTGCTTGGTGCTGCAGAGGGGCTTCCTCCTGGCTCCGCCTTGACGTATAGGGGTTAGCTGATGTCCCCATCCGCCCCACGGGTTCACTGCCTCCCTCCCCAGTCCTGGTAGGAGTCCTGCCTAGCAGGCTCTCCGGGCAGCTTTGGCTTTGGGGTGCTCCTGGGCCTGCACCCTCGACCCTCGGGGAGGGGGGGGGGCTGTCACACTAAATAACGCTTAGGAGAAGCCGTAGGCCGGACGGCCTGGCACCGGGAACTAGGAACTAGGGTTCTCTGCAGTTGGTTGCTTGTAACCCCAAGACACCTGGTTTTAAATGCATGGCTTTCTTTCTTTCCGTAAGATTTTATTTATTTATTCATGAGAGACACAGAGAGAAGAGAGGCAGAGACACAAGCAGAGGGAGAAGCAGGTTCCATGCAGGGAGCCCAATGCGGGACTCGAATCCAGGACCCCGGGATCACGCCCTGAGCCAAAGGCAGGCGCTCAACCGCTGAGCAACCTGGCGCCCCCGGTGACATTTTGGAAGCACTTTTTAAACTGTAAAGCATCACACAAACATAAATATATCTATATATTTTTTCTGTACCTGTCAAATGTCAGAATTAGGCAGGATGTCCTTCCAACACAAATATTCTGTAACTTAGTTGTCAGTTCTTTTCTACAGTGTTTATGTTGAAAAGAATTGTGGTTACATTTCATATATGCCTTGATATTTTATATATAATTTTATATATAATTTATAATTTTATACATAATTTTTGTTTTATACATAGTGTATGATTTTATATTTTGTATGTAAAATTAAAAAAAGATTTTTTAAAAAGATTTTTTATTTACTTATTCATGAGAGACACAGCGAGAGAGAGAGAGAGAGGCAGATACACAGGTAGAGGGAGAAGTAGGCTCCACACAGGGAGCCGGACATGGGACTCCATCCCAGGTCTCCAGGATCAGGCCCTGGGCCGAAGGCAGGGCCAAACCACTGAGCCACCTGGGCCACCACAAAATTTTAAAATATTTAAAAATATATAGATATATAGATATATGTAAAATATGATTGATATTTTAAAAATATAAAAAGCATTTATATAATTTGTATTTACATTTTACATATCTTTTGTATATAATTTTTTTGAACGAGAGAGAGAGTACATGTGGGACGGGCAGCGGGAGAGAGAATTCTAAGCAAGCTCCATGCTCAGCGTAGAGCCCTGGGGTGGAGGGGCTTGATCTCACAACCCTGAGATCATGACCTGAGCTGAAATCCAGAGTCCAGTGCTTAACCCACTGAGCCACCCAGGCTCCCCTGTATATGATTTTTGTCCTGATATTTTTCATTTAACATTACATAATTTATGACATAATATAAATTACTTTCCATCATGTATTGCCTCTAGTGAACATAGGTTTTGCTCAGAATTCTTAAAATACTTGCTGTATTTAACTTTATAAAATAATTACATGCATTTGGGTTTCCATTACTGATATATAAAAGTCCTTTTAAAGCCAATCTCGGAAATATTTGTTAAGTATTCTGATGGCTATGGTACTCTCTCTGAGCGCTCTAAGGATCAGAATTGGCAGACGTGGTCACTTCCTTGAAGGAGCTGATGACCAATAGTTGGCAAATAGTAACACTTACTTCTTTAAAGTACATTAGCATCCTTGGAGGTAAAATTAATTGTGTAAAATAATCCACTTTGTTTCTATATATAAAATCCCTCTTAGGTACATCAAAAGCCAACTTTTGTGTTGATTAAAATTAGATGGCCTTTCCTTTGTGATTCCATTAATGCTATGTAGGGAGAAAATAAGAGCAGTTAGTGAGCACATTACTTGTAAGAAGAAGCGAAGTATAAAAGAGAGCTTTATCATTTCTTCCCAGGTTATTGATAGGGAAATGATGGGTAGCACTAGACCATGCTATTTGCTGAGCATTCATTCTGTTTTATAATTAAAGATTGCATTAAATTAATCATAAATTGAGTCTAATTTTGATCTAAGAGATGAGGATGACCATAAGGAGTGATGTTTGTCAAGTGTTCAGTGGTATCAGGCCACAGTGTGATTTTAGATTGATCTTTTTTGGGAACGTTTGGTTTCATTTCATCCATCAGGAAGAGGAACTTTAGGGTTTCTCCAGGTTCTCTTTCTTTCAACATCTGATCTATTTTACTGCTTTTACCCAATAGGAAATATTTCATAATCAAATAACCCAGTTTGTTATAAATACACATGAAATAAAAATCCGTAGGCCTCGGCTATGGATAAAGTACATACACGGATTTTGTGAAAAACCTTTTTTCATTTTGTCACTCAGAGGCCTTCTTTTGGAATTCTGGGTCGGTGTCTGACATCTGATAAAAGGATGTTACAGACTTACATTGTAGACTTTTAAAGGGAAATGAAGGCTCAGGATTCTGAAGGGTCTTCAGCAAGGTTATATGTGTGTGGGAGCAAGTGTCTCTACTCCAGGGCCAGACCTCTTTTCACCTCATATATATTCACAGGAAGATTTTACTTTCATTATGGAAAAGTGTGTTCTGATACTAAGCACAGAGCTGGTCTCTGTGCCAGTAATTATAGCTAAAATGGCAGCTAAGGTACTATTCTTGCTCTTAAGTGGAGGGATATAGTTCAAGTGTGTGCTCCACTGGTGAAAATATTAAAATATAAATACCTAAGTTTTAACATTTTACTCTCCTTTAGTAGAAGAAATTTTATTTTTTAACTCCAGTATAGTTAACAGAGTATTTATATTAGATTCAGGTGTACAGTTTAGTGATTCAACAGTTCTGTACATTACTCAGTGCTCATGAAGGTAAGTGTACTCTTGGGGCACCTGGGTGGCTCAGTCTGTTAAGTATCTGACTCTTGATTTCGGCTCAGGTCCATGATCTCTGGGTCATGAGATTGATTGAGCCCTGCCTCAGGCTCAATGTGGAGTCTACTTGAGGATTCTTTTCTCCCTCTATCCCTCCCCTGCTCGTGCGTGAATACTCTCTCTAAATAAATAAATAAAACCTTAAAAAAACAAGTGTACTCTTAATTCCCTTCACTTATGTGTCCCTTACATACTTCCCCTCTGGTAACCATCTGTTTGTTCTCTATAATTAAGAGTCTATTTTATGATTTGTCTCTTTATTTTTTTGTTTCTTCAATTGAATGAAATGGTATTTGTCTTTCTTTGGCTTATTTCACTTAACATTATACCCTTTAGATCCATCCATATTGTCATAAATGGCAATATTTCACTTTTTATGGATGAAAAATATTCCATTGTACATATATTCACAACATCTTCTTGATCCATTCATCTATCACTGGACACTTGGGCTGCTTCCATAGTTTGCCTGTGGTAGATAATGCTGCAGTAAACATAGGGGTGCATGTATCTTTTTAAATTAGTGTTTTCATTTTCTTTCTTTTCATATCCAGTAGTGGAATTACTGGATCTTATGGTAATTCTGTTTTTCATTTTTTGAGGAATCTCACTACTTTTTTCCTACTCTAAGAAGGAGCTCTCTCGATAGAAAAGCCCCTGGATACTTGTTTGGTGTTGAAGTGTGTAATACCAACTCAGCAACTGTAAGCTATTCAGGTTCTACATCTGAACTTTTGGAGCAAAATTCTTTCTTTTAGTGAAATGTGGGAATTTGGAGATCTTACAATCATAGCAGTCATTTTTATGTATATCAGTACTCTTCTCAAAAGTGTTCTCACATTTTTTAATTTGGTTCTTGTTTCCCTGTGAAGTCATGAAGTCAGATTATCTACATTTTGTAAATGAAGAAATTGTGGCTTGGAAATACCAGGTGACTTGCCCAAAGTGCTCAAGTGCTGAATGTTGGAGCATATGTTCACATTCAGAATTTGTATATATGGAATATATTAATGAAATGTATTGGAATTCCTTAGCAATCAGAATTATTTAAATTTAAGATGGTGGTGTTGGTGTAAGAAGTGATAGAGAAGATTGACCCCTAAAAGAGGGTTTTAAAATAGGTTTGCATTTCCATTTAGGAGGATTGAAGTCTTGGAAGAAAAAAATATCTCTGTCCAGAGGACCTGTATTTAAAAAGAACATTACGTATACCCGATAGGTTTTTTTTTTTTTTAAGATTTTATTGAGAGGGAGAGGGGCAATGGGAGCAGGAGTGGGAGTGCATGAGGCTGAGGGAGAAGCAGACTCCCCGCTGAGCGGGGAGCCAGAAGCAGGGCTCCACCTAGAACCCTGGGATCATGACCTGAGCTGAAGGCAGTCGCTTAACGGACTGAGCCACCCAGGCACCCCTGCCCGGCCGTTTTTTAAGTGTCTGGATTTTTATTTTCTCAATTGAGTAAACTCAAAATAGAGGCATATTAATAATATATTAGCCACTCCTATGTCGGATTAACATAAAAATAGAAAGTTGTTTGAGATCATCTCTTCCATCCCTTCTAGGTGAAAAATTCTATGTTACCATGTTACTTATTTTTATGTTAGATTATATGGTGCTTCCTAGCTCTGGCATTCTTAATTTTTGTGAGTGCATTTTTTTTGGAAAACTGTCCCATTTTTTTCTAGTATAATATCACAGTTTATTGATATTAATGTAATCCACCAATCTTACTTAGATTTCCCCAGTTTGACTTTTATGCATGTGTGTGTGCATATGTATTCTACACAACTTTATCACGTGTGGTTTGTGTATTTACCATCACAGTCAAGATACTGAATAGTTTCACCACCACAGGGATCCCTTGCATTGCTCTTTTGGGTTATGCCCCCAGTCTTCATCACCCCAGGCAACCACTAATCAGTCCTTCATTTTTAAAGTGTTGTCTTTTCAAAAATGTTATATGATTGGAAACATAGATTACTTTTGGGAATTTTTTTTTTTTCTGCTCAGCATAATTCTCTAGAGATTGATCTATATTGTGTGTGTCAATTCATGGTTTTTGACTGCCAAGCAGTATTCCATGGTAAAGATGTGTCACAGTTTAACTGTTTACTTGTTGAAGCACATCTGGGCTGGTTCTAGTCTTTAGTTCCTGATCCTGTTTTTGTATAAAGTATTATTGATATACAGCTGTGACCATTTGCTTATTTTGTCTATGGTTACTTTCCAGAGTTGAATAGTTGCACCAGAGACCATGTGGCTCACAGCCTAAAATATTTGCTGTCTGGCCCATTAATGAAAATGTTTGACAACTGTATTCTGAGCATGTGAATTAATGTGTACTAATCTGCTTAACTTTTAGAACATTTTAATGCTGTTGTTACCATCATTATTCTCATTTTGCAAAGAAATTACAGCACAGAGAAATTAAGCAATTTGCTCAAGGCCAAATAGCTGAGCCAGGTTTTGAACCCAGGCAGTCTGGCTGTAGGAACTACCTCTTAACCAGTCCTGTTCGCAAATAATAGCAAGATAGAGGAGCTCAAAACTGGAAACGGACTAGAGAGGTAGCAGCCAAACTATGCAGGGAGGGGAATTCTCTTTGAAGGCTGAGGGATAATAGGATTTAGCCTGTGGTCATTTGCTTTCTTTAGGAGAATAATGCTTGAAACAGTGCTAAAACTTCTCACTAATTTGGATTTAGTAATACCACATAGGACTTTCTACATTTTCTACATATTTCCAGTATTTAACTAAGGCCCCCAGTCCTGGTCACTTGGTTTCCACAGCTCCACTGGCAACTGAAAATTAGCACAGCCATTGTTTTCTTTTGCTTATCTCCCAGGGATTTGGAGTTAAGTAGGGCCCTGGTCCTAGAAAAACCTCTCTGGACTAGGGGGAGGTGAAATGGTGGCCTTTAAACAAAATACATTCTTCTCCTCATTTTAGATGGGAAGACTTATGCCCAGCTAAGAAGATTTGGGCCTCCCTTTAGGACAATCAACTATCCTGATTTTCCCAGGACTGAGAATTTCTTCTTAATTGAAATATAGTTGACATTTATTAAGGTTTCAGGTGTACGACAGAGATCTGACAATTATAAACATTATGAAATGCTCACCACCATAGTGTAGTTACCATCTGTCACCATAAAAAATTATCGCAATATTACCGCCTCTATTCCCTATGCTGTACTTTCTATCCCTGTGACTTATTTATTTTATAGCTGAGAGTTTGTGCTTCTTAATCTCCTTCACCTATTACCCATCTCCCCAAACCCCTCCCCTCTGGCAACCACCAATTTGTTCTTGTATTTATGAGTCTGTTGATGCTTTTGTTTTGTTTTTTCGATTCCACACAGAAGTGAAGTCATACAGTATTTGTCTTTCTCTGACTTATTTCTCTTAGCATAATACCTTCTAGATCCATCCATGTTGCATTTTATTTTATTTATTTTATTTTTTAAAAGATTTTATTTATTTATTCATGAGAGACACACAGAGAGCGAGAGAGAGGCAGAGACACAGGCAGAGGGAGAAGGAGGCTCCATGAAGGGAGTCTGATGTGGGACTTGATCCTGGATCTCTAGGATCATGCCCCGGGCTGAAGGCGGCACTAAACTGCTGAGCCACCTGGGCAGCCCCATGTTGCAGTAGCCACTCCACTTTTGGAGTAGGGAATTTGACTTTTTGTGTTTGGAACTTAGATGGACTTAGCCTTGTAAGCAATGCTCCCATCCTTAGGTTTCTAAAACTGCAGAACCAGATAGCTCATTTATATGATGGGTAAACTAGGCTTTAGGGAGTTACATAGGCAGAGCCAGCCATCATTTATGACATATTTTCTTTGGGAGACATTCATTCATCTTCAAGACTGGGAGTTTGTTGCTTGGCCTATCAGACCAAAAAGGATCTTAAAGTAATTTGCTAGGGAGAGCATTCTTATTTCAAAGGTAGGGGCTTATTGGACAGTCTAGCCGACCAACATTGCCCAGCAACAGAAGGGGATAGGAGCTTGGGTTTTTAAAATTTGCGTTTTCTGTAGTTGCTTTAGTATTTTGACTGGAGTCTTTTATTCTGGGAATAAGTTATAGTTTCTGCTTAAGCAAAGTTGTTTATTTTGTTGTGGTAGGACAACTCTGCCTTTGATTTGATTGTATATTTCCAAGGCTTTATTTTCTTCAAAGAAAGAAAGATAGGGCTAACAAGATCTTCCATGAACAGTCTGAGGTTGTCATCACAGACTGATGAGGTAGGTGGTCAGACAAAAGCAGCGATTTCTACTAGTAATGGTGATAGAGGATTGTTTTTAGCTATAATACTTAATATATCTTTAAATTTTTAATTAACAGTAATAGATTTTTATCTTTATTAAAAGAGGGGTGTTAGTTAAGTCATCAACCTCAGGAGGAAAAAGATTAAACACAAGTTCATATTCTCTCCAGACCCAAAGGTACCTACAAAATGTACCCATGTTATCTTCTAGTATGAGCATGCTTCTGTGTGTGTGTGTGTGTGTGTATGTGTATGAGAGAGAGAAATTCAGGCTCCAAGAAGTTGTGACCTTCCAAGGTAGTTCAGCCCATAAACACTAAGGAGCCAAGAAGCAATTCTAGTTCTTTCATATACATGAAACATGATGATCTTCTTGGCAGCCAGGATGCCGTGTATCCAAGGTGGAGGTAGGGATAAGAGAAATTATAGTAAAGGATTTTACTATAAGAGGAGAACTTTTCTGGCTCCACTTAAGTGTACACTTTTTCTTTCATGGTAGTTAGAGCCTTAGTAGATGAACTATGTTAGTTAGGTTCAGTAATTTAATTAGGACACTTTTATCTATGTCCAGTTTGTTTCCTTGTGGACTAGAGAATTGGACTTTTTGTGTGAGGTTATTGTTGATGTGGGAAATGATTATAACGTCTTTGCCTTCCTGGCATTCCAATAAAGAGGGTGGAGAGTACAAGGAGAAACACCAGCGGAAAAGTATTATGCACTAACCTATGTCGCACAGAACCATTTATGCTACAAAGAGCATTGTATCATTCTGGACGAGTCTAAGTATATCTAGACTCAGATCTTTACTTCTGGGACATTCAACTGCTTGTTTTGCAGCAAAAGTAAAAACATCTAGAAAATATGTAGTGGTCATTTGGTTTAAACAACTCGTCCTGTGTAATTCCTCAACAAATAGTGCTGCTTTATAAATCATGAAATCTGATCAAGCGCCATTTTTTAAAAGGCTAAGTTACGAAATTGTTTTGAATATGTCTGGTGAGAATGATAATCTGGACTTGACATTGTATTTGTCCTAACCAGTGCACACAGATATCACAAACACATCTCTAATAATTACTCATCCAAAAAGCAAGATTGACATAGGTGAAGACAGAGAGGACTAATGTGAGACTCAGCCCGTATGATATTATAGATTTAGTAACAAATCACCCACTTAGGTTTAATTTTCCACACTGACCCGAAGGTCGGCTCTGCTCAGAGATGGGGAAAGTATTATCGTTCTTGGATCAAAGTCCAAAACCTAATGCTCAGAGCAGAAAATGCGTGATCATTTGGTAATCAACAGCTGACATAAAATTATCATTCTGCCTGAATTCAGGGGGGATTATGTGGGGGGAAGACTTTTTGTGAATCAAGCACTGAGTTCTTTTCCTGGTGATTTTGATTTTAAGCAAGTTAACTTTCCTCCCACAAATACTCAAAGCATTTGTACCTTTGCCATCATTGCTCGGAGTCGCTAAAACATCCTGTGCCTCAGTCACCTCCTTACTCAGTAAAATAAGGACATTCTCTTCCAGCCTCTGTGATTTTTTTTCTTTTTTAGCAGCTTTATTGGGCTGTAATGCAGATATGATAAAATTCACTTATATTTGGTGCAGAACATTTCTATCATCCTAGAAGGAGAGACCTTGTGCCTATTTGCAGTCATGCCACATTCCCACCCCCAGCTCTAGGCAACCACTAATGTACTTTGTCTTTACAGATTTGCCTTTTGTGGACATTTTATTTAAAAGGAATCTTACAATATGTAGTCACTTGTGTCCGCCTTCTTGTACTTAGCTTAATGTTTTTGAGATTCATCCATATTATAGCATGTATTTCATATTCTTTTGTACGGGTATACCATATTTTATCCATTCATCAGTTGATAGAGGTTGGGTTGTTTCCATTTTTTGGCTATTACGAGTAATGCAGTTATGGAGATTCAAAGAAACTGCTGTGCTATTTTAAGAAACTGTTTTCCACGGTGGCTGCACCATTTTATGTTCCCATCAGCAATGTATGGGGGTTCCAGTTTCTCCTCATCTTCGACAACATTTACTATTATCTATATTTTTGATTACAGCCTAGAATCTAGTGGGTGTGAAGTAGTATCTCACTATGGTTTTGATTTGCACTTCCCTAATGACAAGTGATGTTGAGAATCTTTTCATGTGTGTATGGTCCATTCATGTATCTTCTTTGGTGAAATGTCCATTCAGATCTTTTGCACATTTTTAAGTTGGGTTTTTCATCATCTTATTAATGAGTTTTAAGAGTACTTTATGTATTCTGGTTATAGGTCACATGTATACTACACATATATTTTCCCCTGTTCTGTGGCTTGTCTTTTGGTTAGCTTGATAGTATCTTTTGAAATGCAAAAGTTTTAAATTTTGGTGAAGTCTAATTTGTCATTGTATTCTTTTTCCATGATCCTTTGACCATGTGTTGCCCAATCATTTTACCCCTCTTGAAGGAACTTTTAGGTCCTGGGACATTGGGTGTGTTAGCTTTATGATGTTCTCCAATGCGTTAGGCTTATTTTCAACATTTGAATACATGGGTTACAGAATAAGTGTTCTTCATTAAACTTACTGTTTTTGGAAAATTCATATCAGACATGTTTACCTTCTTTCAGAATAAGTTAGCATCTGCTGCAGGTACTGTTGTCATCCTGAGCATTGACGTTTTTTGTGAGGTTTTGCTATTCAGTGCTGATTTATGAAAAATTAACATTTGAATATGAGAAGTAGTTTCATTTCATCATTGTCCCATTTAGCCTTATGTATTCTTTTGTCCAAAAAAACACCATTCATAAATTATTTTCAAAACATCTAAGGTTAATTGCCAAGTAATTTTTATGGTTAAAATAACTAAGATGCTAGAGATAGATTTTATCAGAGAGAGATTTTAGGAGGTTGTGACACCTATGTTTTATGAGAAAGAATAAAACCAACTTTGTATTCCAGAGCTTGTATTTTGTATCATAAATACAGCCAGGTCAGTCCCACAGGTCCACAAGATCAGGGTTTCTGAGCCTTAGCACTGTTGACATTTTGTTGTGTAGGTGCTGTCCTGTGCATTGTAGGATGTTTAGCAGCACTCTTGGCCCCTGCCCACAAACTGCCAGTAGCATCTCCCAACTTGTGACTACCCAGCAATGTCTCCAGATGTTGATGTGTCCCCTGGAGGGGCAAAATCACCCCCCCCTCATAAAAAAAATCAGCTTTAGATGTATATCTAGAACTGATTTTGAACCAATAAGTATTAGTAATTAAATTCAGAGAAGTCTCCTCCCCCCCCCCCCCCATATGGGAAGGAATTGTCCATGAGCTGTGCGCGGCTGATAGAGCAGCACTGTGTCCATGTGCTGTGGGATTGGTAAAGCCAACTTTGCACGCAGCCCGTAAAACATAGAGGCTGGTTCCTCCTTGGCCCTCACTTCTCCATATTCTCTCTCCCCTTTCGGCCAGCGTCTTCCTTTTCTTTCGGGCATGTTTGTCTCCCTGCGTTGTGAGGTCTTCTGAGGGCAAGCCAGACCATGTTTTCTCCCATCCCCTCCCTCCAGTTATTTTAAGACGAAGCCGTGGTGACCAATTCCAGATGGTTACTGGGAGAAAGTGAACCTCAGTTAAAGGAGGAGGACCGAGTTAGATTCCCCCTGCTCCAACTTTAGAACTTTCCCACCATGACATAAAAAGCCCCCAAGTGTGTGGAGAAGTGAATTTCCGAGTGTGACCAGAGAGGAGGAGCGCGTGCGGAAGAGGTAATCAAGTGGTGTAAGCAAACAAGACCTGCTGCATTCTCGTGGAGGCCTGGTGTGCAGCCCTAACCCGACCGTCTGCCCTCGGCCGCCTAATACTGCCCCAGGCAGCTGTACTTAGACTGAAGCTAATGCTGCGTCTGCTTGCTCTTGCTTGCTCCAGGAGGCCGCGGGATGATACTCCGAGAATCACAGATGGAATCTGCGCCCATTTGTCTGTGCGACGTCCCGACCCCTAAGGTTGCAGCTGAACCTTCCAGTATCACACGGGCTGGGAAGGCCCTTTACGTTGCAGCTGTAAATTCTGCCCCCGCTACTTGGGGAATAATCTGTTCATCCATAACTGTGTCCGGTTAGTTCATAACAGAGTATTTGACAGCAGCACCCACCTCATAGGACATTCTCACGAAATCGTGGCTGTGAAATTGTAAGGAGTTGCAACAGTGCGGAGCCATTGTGATATTTAAAGGTCTCTCTTTACCTTTCGTCGCTGGCTCATGAAAACTCTTTCATGTTTTTTCCTAAATCACATTTTACTCCATTCTTTTCTCTCATAATGGCTACTTTCCCCTTCAACTGACGTCAGACTCTGCTGCCTCCTATAATTTTCCTAATTGCTTTCTCTTCTGTTTCTGTCTGTGCCTTAACAATGGAAAAGCAACATTTGAGAAGGCATATTTTGGGAAGGGAGGAGCCCGAACGGTTTAGGGAGGTGGTGATTTCCTAATTGCACTTGCCCTTACCAGCTCTCAGTGCATCTCTGACTCAGCCTCTTGTCCATGTGCAAACACTTGACCTGGGGAGGAGGGAATAGCATTACCAAGGGCCACCCTGTGTCCAGTGCCTGCCTGCGCCTTCTCACGCATGATTTCAGTTAATCTGCAAGAAGCCATTTGAGAGGTGTGTCCCCTTGTACCATGAGGAAATGAGACACACAGAGGTTAATTTGTCATTCTCACGGAGGGCCAGCATTCAGATGAAGGTCTGTCTCACCCCAGGTCTGTGCCGTCTGTGTATTATGGCTTTTTCTGTTGTAGTTAGTACTGCCAGCTACAGAGTGGAGGGAGAGGGACCTTGGGTCTCTAGAAGAGTGGATACCATGAAAGACACTTGTATCTGGGGTGGGAGGTTATGATACCTCCCTATAGGCAGCTTCAGTTCAGTGAGAAAGAATAAAACCAGAAGAGTACTGATTTCTGGAAGAATCATCTTGGTTTTGAGTGGCAGCTGTTGTTTCCCTCTGGACATAGAAAATATGATTTAACCACTGGACAATGTCTCATTACAAAGAATGTCATGATTAGTTAAGGGATCATTAATTCTGGTATCAAGAGTGTCCTTCATTCTACTACTGAAGAAGATAGGAATAATCCAAAGCAGTATCCATGCACTTAGTTTAGAATGGACTTGTTTTGGGGTGCCGGGGTGGCTTAGTTGGTTAAGCAATCGACTCTTGATCTATGCTCAGGTCTTTTTTTTTTTTTTTTTTTTTTTAAGATTCTATTTATTTATTCATGACAGACACACAAGAGAGGCCAGAGACATAGGCAGAGGGAGAAGCAGGCTCCTCACAGGGAGCCTGATTCAGGACTCGATCCCAGGACCCTGGGATCACGCTCTAAGCTGAAGGCAGGCAGACACTCAACCACTGAGCCACCCAGGTGTCCCATATGCTCAGGTCTTGACTTCAGGGTTATGAGTTCAAGCCCTGCATTGGGCGACTGGAACCCACTTAAAACACACAAACAATAGAATGGATTTGTTTTGTCTTTTTGGTTGGAGTAGATAGGTAAGGGGGTAAGAGTGGTGTGTTTGTGAGAGAGAGAGAGATTGAAGATGGATATTTTCAGTGTCATGGGAATTCACCTTGGAACTTCAGTTTGCTTTCTCATTCATGCTAAAGAGAATATCACTCCTTATTTTTTTTAAAAGATTTTATTTATTTGTTCATGAGAGACACACTGAGAGAGGCAGAGACACAGGCAGAGGGAGAAGCAGATTCCCTGTGGGGACCCGGGCACAGGACTTGATCCCAGGACCGCGGGATCAAGCCCTGAGCCAAAGGCAGATGCTCAACCACTGAGCCACCCGGGCATCCCTGTCATCTCTTATTGATTCTGAACTAAAGAAAACTAGATGCCTCCTTCCAAATTTACACTCTGAGGGAAGCAACATTCCGATAGAAGAAGCACAAAGCGGGTGTGAGGATGGAGGAGTGGCTGAGCTGACATGCTTCCTTGGCATACAGCTTTCTTCAACTCTCTTGAATCTTGCTTGTCACTAACTTGCCATGTGGGACTGTAGGGGAAATAAGTTCATGAAAGCAGTGAGAAGTAAATAGGAGTTGCTGGAGAATTGATGGCTACGTATAACAGTTTCTCAAACAGGGAAAGAGATTTATACTTGCACTTAAAACCGGGGGAAAGGTTTATACTTGCTACTGGAACTGGGTTGACATTTAACTTCTCATCTGAAAACACTACAGATTAACTATTTTAAGCTGTGAGACCAAGTTTGTGGTAACAGACTGGCAGTTAATCATCTGGTATTTGTCTCTTTAAAAATGATGTATTGCAGCTCCACCAGGTGGCTGCCAACAGTGTGAATGAGACAGGCCAACATCCACCAGGAGAAGGGAGGAGGTTCTCTTGATTTTACTTGTGCATCTTTTTGACTACATCAAAAGTCAGCTTAGTGAAGGCAAAGAAGGGAGACTATTGCCGGTTTTTCTAGGAAGTCTGGCAAAAAAACAAAACAAAAACAAAAACAAAAACCATTTGATCACTGTGACTCACTTTTGACATATAAATGGCCAAAAGCCATACATAGAGTTTGAATGAGTTAATTTTGCTTCAGGCTCATATATCCTGGTGCCCTTGTTCTGGCTCTTATTTTTGGTTTTCATAAAAGAACAGGTGATACTGTAGGCCCATAGGTTGGTTTTGGCTTGTGAGCTGTGAGCATTGGACACTTGAGTGTGATCTAGCTCAGATGCCAAATACCACATGCACTGCATCACAGGGTAGTACGAAAAAAATGCTGATGGCCTGAATTTTGTTTTACGTTCTTCTCCTTTAGGCAAGTGGCTTCTCTCTTTCTCTCTCTCTTTTTTTTTTTTTTGGCCCTCAGTTTTCCCATCTGTGAAATGAGTAAACGGTCTGGCTGATCTCCAGAAACTCTTCGTCATGTGCATAAGCGTTTGAGCAATTTTTGTTTTAATCTGGAAAAGAATAAACGTGTTAGACGTTTGAAACCAAATAGAGATGAGCGAGAAAAGCTATATTCAGTGTAGACATTTACATTTTTTAAATTAAACTCTACATTATGATATCGATGACAAGAAGAATGAGACTGTTCACTCTTTTCTAGTTGGGAGATGGCACAGATGTGATAATAAAGTCCATATGCAGCCTCGCCGAAAGTATCTGATTAGACATGAAATGTTAAAAATAAAAGAATCTGATAAGTAAATTGAGCTATCAAGTAATTCTAGTCAGCACAAGGAGTAAGGAACAAACCACACACAGCCAGCTACGGAAACACTGAAAGGTGAAATTTGTTTTCCCAACTTAGTGGTTCTGTTCTCATCTAGGTTTTAGAGACAAGAGGAATTGCTTCTTTCTGTGTGTTTAGTAAATATCTTCATCATTTGAAAATCAGAGAGAGAGTGTAAAATTGAAATTTTAAGAGCTCTGAGTAGCACAGAGGTTTGGTTTGCTGCCTTGTGTTCTACACATTGATTAATAAATTGAACTATCCTTAATGGATCCAAATATCCTAAATTGCAGTTGAGTGAGTAGATGGCACCTTAATTGATTTTATTTTTTCATGTTAGTTGAAGACACTGATTCCAAAAAAGTGTAACTGAAATTTTCTTCCAATTTTCTTAACAACACTTGGAGTTTGGGAAATAATAAGGAACTGGTTGTGGTGATGGTAGGAGTCCTTGTCCCATGCTCCTTGTACTTTGCCCCTTAACAACATGTGGACTCAGTATTTTACCCTTTGTGCTTCTCCACTTAAAAAAGTTAATTCGTTATTTTAAAAAATTACCTATGAATGAAGAAAACTGATTCCATATGGTGGCTCCTCCTACCCTTAAAAAAATCAGTTTATACATTTTTTGCTACTCCCCTTGGTTTAGTTTGCCTTCTTCCATATGTGCTTTTATCGGCATATTGCTGTGCCACCTGCTTGAAGTTTGGAAGATTAGCTTTGAATGCAACATAGACTTTGATCTAGGTTTTTTTTTTCCCCCTGTGAGACATTTACATGAAAAAAGAATCTTTGTCATGCTTTATCTGTTCTTCCTGCTATTTCCTATCTGAACTTGTCATGATGGCACGCGAAGGACATTGCAGCTGGTTGCTGTGGAATTGATTGATAATTAATAAAAGATAACTTTAAGTAGAAATTAAGCAGCAAGAGCTGCTTGATTTCTTAAAGAGACAAGATAAATTCAGATTTTCAAATATTGGCACAGACCTCATGGTAATTTAAAAGTAACAGTTCTGGTTGTGGTGAAAATTTTGGAAAGTTAGTTTCACAATGTGCCATATGTCAAATGTCGTCTTAAATTTATTTTAAATTTACTTTTTCTATTTTAATTAAAAAAGGGGGTTTTGTTTTCAGACTAGTTCTTCCTAGTAACCACATGATGGAAGTTTACCAATGAAAAAGCGTGCATATGTGCACATACATACTTTATATGTTATTATACATTATTTCGAGCAGTCTTTTAGACTAAATAATTTCCTCATATCTTTTTGTTGAACAGAAACTATGGCAGTGTTCCAAGTATATAATCTCAGCTCTGGAATTGAAAGTTTAGCTTCTAGTTTTCTGCATCTTGTTAATTGTGAGTTCGAGGGATATTTTATATGTTCATCTTTGTTAGCATCAAAAAGGAATTTGTGGCCATTTTGCCATATATTTTTATAATAACCCAATTTTAGTAGCATGTTATTTTACTTCTCTAAGCTTACTTTCCACATCTGTATAAAACAGAGGTTGTGGGTATGAATGTGAGAGATGGGAGTTTAGGTTAGAACAATTTCTAATGTTTTTCCACTGCTGAATATTTTATGGCATTATGGAAGCAGACTGCTTCAGTGGTTCCATGACCTCGTCTCTATTTGTTCATCAGTGACTTGGCCTTTACTGTAAGAATTTTGTTAGTTATAGCCATGCTGCACATGGGTTTCTGAAAGATTTAGTTATATTGTAAATAATTAAATGTGCTTGGCTATTATGTATTTAAATTATGCCAAAAGTGTCTTTAGCAAACAAAAATTGGAGTTGGCCTTCAAAGAATTTGAACAAGGCTGAATGTAAATGGAATAGGGGTCATTTATCAGTATCCATTCTTTTATGAATTAATGTGTAAGCATTTGGCCCAAGGAAGATGGGTAGCTTTTATTTTATAAATGGTTTAGCCTTACTGCTACCTTCCTTGTAACTTGCAAAAAGGACAGAATAGTTACAGATTCTTGAAGATTCTTGTAACCTTCCATCTCACATGAATACGTAAGCAATAAAATAAATGTAAGCTGTCAATCTTTTCTGCTTGCTCTTTCTGGGTGTTTAGGTAGATGACTGTTTTGTCTCCTGTGTAATCTAGCCACAGTAATTTTTGTGTTCTTAAAGAACAAAAGCCAATGAGTTAAATTATGTCACTATTACTTTTCTAATCAAATGATAGAGAAGAAAATGCCCTGACAAATGGGAGGCCTTTTGAAATCCTTACACAAAGAAAAGTAGCCGAAGTACCATATTAATGTGGTATCTTTTTTTTTTTTTTTTTTTTTTTTTAAGATTTACCCATTCATTTGAGAGAGAGTGTGAGTGGGGGAAAGGGCAGAGGGAGAGAATCTTCAAGCAGACTCCCCACTGAGTGAGGAGCCTGATGTGGGACTCAACCCCACGACTCATGAGATCATGACCTGAGCCAAAATTAAGAGTCTGGACACCCAACCAGTCGAGCCACCCAGGTGCCCCATCTGGTATATGTATTGGTTTTGCATATTCCATGATAACATTGTGTCCTTTGTTTAGATATCCTTGGAGCAGAGGATCTTATTGTGGAAGTGACTGCTGATGATGCCGTGAGGTTTTATCCCTGGACCATTGATAATAAATACTATTCAGCAGATATCAATCTATGTGTGGTGCCAAACAAGTATCTCGTCACTGCAGAAATCGCGGAGTCTGTCCAAGCATTTGTGATTTACTTTGACAGCACACAAGTAAGATTTGGTTAGCCCAGGACCTTGAGTAAGAAGTTATTTGGTGCTTTGTTTTTTCCCCCTGCTTTTCCCATGAGTTCTCTTAATTGTCTCTTCTTCTGGTTGTGTTTGTATGTTTGTTTTCCCTCCCTCTAGAAATCTGGTCTTGATAGTGTTTCTTCATGGCTTCCGCTGGCAGAAGCATGGTTACCTGAAGTCATGATCTTGGTCTGTGACAGAGTGTGTGAAAATGGTAAGGCATGCCAACGGGACTGTGATTGGTACATACAATTGCTGTCCCTTGGTAAATAGAATACTTTTGTTTTCTTAGAAGAGTATATCTCCTGTGATTATATTACTTTATGGAAGTATTTTCAGCTACTTCTGTTTGGAATCTTGTAATATTTACATTTTATTTTTGAGAATGGACACTTTGGGTTTAAGAAATCATTTTTTTCCTATTTATTTTGGATGCCTTTAGAATAACTTACATTAGGGGTAACATCGAGATTTGTGGAGAGTATTGCAGCAATATTCTATTTTTAAAATTTTTTACTTATGAGGACTCTTTTGCACATTAGGTGTAAACCGGCAAAAAGCTCAAGAATGGTGTATCAAACATGGCTTTGAATTGGTAGAACTTAGCCCGGAAGAGTTGCCTGAGGAGGATGGTAAGTATTTATGTGTCAGGAGAAACATGACGTTTAGATTCAATAATGAGGGAATATTTTAATCCAGGGAAGAATCAAAGTGAAATTCAAAAAACATTTTTTCCTCAGCTATTTGAAAAGATTTGTGCAAAACCCATTGGTGTGGTCTTACTATTAACCAAATCCAGTTTTTTTTGGCTTTACACATGTGTTAGGACTTTTCAAATATTGTTTTTATTTCTTATAGATAAAGATAGAGATTTCTACCTTAAATCTTAGTCATTTTGCCAATCTCTTATCCTTTGTCCGCAGCCAAAAAAAGATTTGACTTATACTCATAAATAGTTAAAGTTTATGTTCCTTATTTTGAATTTCTCCTATCCTAAGGCTGAAGTCCCAGGAACTTTAGAGGGCATGTCAGCCCTGTCTTTATGTCCTATTTTATGTGAAACCAAAAACAGACCCAGAATACCACCATTACCTCCCACCCCCACCCCTGGGGTAGCTCTTCACTTTACTCTGGACCTACTGTTTCTTCCCTTCCTCTGCTCTTCTTTTCAACTTCTCTCCTTCCAAGTACACCTGTGCTAGCTGCTGTGGGACCTACTAAGACAAGACAGGTTTTGGCCCACCAAAACCTTATAGTCTAGTGCAAGAGATAAACATGGATATGAACAATTGACTTGCCAGGTGGAATGTCATAAATATTTTTAAAATGTACTGGTGCTGTGATATTTAGGAGACAGGGGAAGATTATTTCTGTTTAGAAATTCAAAGACTGTGTTGGCATCATGAACTTTCACATGTCACTTGCTCCATAAGGAAGAAATAAGAAAGGTCCTGGGCTTGTAATGAGACTATCAGTAGGGACATGGCATTGAGAAGATGCCAGTTGTTGCAAAAGACATTCTAAGAGACAACCAATGTGAATGAAAGTACATAGATAGGATATAAGTAATCATTTCGTGAAACCTTTTTTTTTTTTTTTTTAACGAAATTAAGAAATCTCTTTTTATATTCTGGCTTGCTTAGAATTTTTCCAAAATGTTACCTTTGGGAATAAAACCCTGCTAGAGAAGAGGATAAAAAGGCTGATTTTTCTCCCTGTCATTTTTAATAATAATTGAAAATTAACAGGTACAGTTTCTCTTCCCACGTCTTTCCAGATCCCCTAAACTTATGCCTTGTTTTATGTTTGTGGGCATGTACAAAATTGCTTATTTCTGACACTAGAATTTTCTCTTTTTCCTGTTTCCTGTTGTCCTTGAAAGTCCACATTTGAGTCATTTATTTAAATATGTTTTTTTTTTTTGGTAATTTCTTCTCCCTTACACCACCACACATCTGCTTGCTCCTTGTCTGAACAATGTGCCTGTGTTAATTCAGCTTAATATTAAAATAGATTTTTTTAAAAAAGATTTTATTTATGTATTCATGAGAGAGACACACAGAGAGAGGCAGAGATACAGGCAGAGGGAGAATCAGGCTCCATGCAGGGAGCCCGATGTGGGACTCAATCCTGGGTCTCCAGGATCACGCCCTGGGCTAAAGGTGGCGCTAAACCACTGAGCCACCTGGGCTGCCCTACAATAGATTTTTGACATATCTTGAGGTGAAGTTATGAAATCCTCCCTAGAATTTTTAAACACAAACTGTATGCTTTGTATGCATGTATTCTAACTCTGGTATGAAACTTTCTGCATGTTTGGATTAGATTTCATCTTACTGGTTCTAGCTCCTTATTTCAGACGATATTTTTTGTTTCTGGCTCCTCCATCTGAAGTGTTAGTTATCCTTTTAAAAACTGAATCGTTCATAGTTCAAGTAAACATGCCGTCTGTTTCTTCATTTAAACATTGATGATGATAAAACTCATCTTGGTATTTTCAGTTTCATCCTTGTCATATTTCTCTTAGGTTGTTACTGCTGTCCTTCAGGCACTGTGTTAGGTGGTGATTCCTGCCTAGAGGGTTTGTTACATCAGCAAATTTATCAGTTCCAGGGCCTCTTCCTTCTGGGAGAGATGTGTGCAGAGTGGCATCAGCCCCACTCTTCTTGGAGAATAGCATACGTGATTTGCCCTTATCAAATAGCTAACAAGTTATAGAACCTGAGTTCCAATTCAGATTTTCTGACTTCTAGTTCTGTGTACAGCCAGGCCATTAGACACAGGTTCTAGGTGGATTGTGCTCTGTAAGCTCTTAGGAGACTTTCTCCTCCAACCACATGAAAACTAACTTTCCCATTATCTACCATATTCAGTCTTACAACACTCCTTTCCATCCTACACCTATCTGCAAGCTAAGAACATCACCTATTCGTATGCTAACTGGGATTACCACCTGTTATTTTGAGTAGTATCAGTTAAATTCCAGAAGCAGGGTGGTACCAGTACTAACCCAGCTAAACTAAATTGGTGGTTTTTATCTTTAATGACCCTTGCCTGTCTCCTACACTTAATGGTTATAATAGTTTTACTTCTCTTAAACTATCTTTCTCTGATCAACAAATTGTTCTCTGAATACCTATTATAAGCAATAATAGTTATTCTATGGTTCCCAAGAGAAGGTAGGATATTTACAGCATTTTATGGCATACCAAGAGGATCATTCCTGCCTTCAGGAAACTCATTCTCCATAAAGAGCCAAAATTGGTGTTTCCAGTGCTATGCCAGGATTGTGTAATTAACAGGAACTAACATTTTCAGGAGGATATGAGTGGATTCCATTAGTGAGGTGATAGAGATGACTTTATCATAGAAATCTTTTGTAATGTGCATTTGTTTCATTGTTTTAGTTTCTAGGATATTCTTATCAGGAACTCTGAGCTTTGTATTTATGTTTTTCTTTACTACCTAGGTTACAATGTGAAGTACCAACTGAACAAGATGACTAAGCCACAGTTATTTAAAATGATGTCTTGGGGGATATACCTATATGTGTATAAATGTATGTATAAATATATCTATTTCCTCTTCCTGATTAGATGACTTCCCAGAATCTACAGGCGTAAAGCGAATCATTCAAGCCTTGAATGCAAACGTGTGGTCCAATGTAGTGATGAAGAATGGTAAGTAACTTGGCACTAAAAGTCCTAAGGAGTTTTTTTCTCTTGTTCCTTGTACCTTTTACATTATCTGTATATATGTGGAAACCATTAAGATCATGTAAAAGCTGTAGATTGGTTCAATTTTAAGTCCCCAGCTAAAGGAAGAGCCAAAAGTAATATTTCTAAGAATTTATAATATGTGTTTGTTAATTCCATAAGAATTTAGGAACTTAGAGCTTGCTTATAATAAGCCTAGCATTGTCTTTGACTTTGAGAAATACTCTCAAAGTTGTAAAATATGAACCCTATGCCTAAGGACCTCACGGTCCAGCTGTGGAATCAATGTGTGTACTTTTACCATGCTAGGTAACCATGCAAGGCAATCTTTGATGCGTGCAGGTTGGCAGAAGTAGTAAACACATAGTGGTCAGAGATGTGGTCTTTGCCGTTGGGCATGAGGATAGAGAGAGGGCATCAAGGTGAAAGTAGAGAGAGGTCAGCAGTAGTGTTCACAGGATGGTCAAGATTTGGGTTGTTGAAGGTGGAGAGTGACAAGCAGGGGAGGAAGCATGGTATCAACAATAATGGTTGTGTGTTCCAGGGTCACTTAGCAGTTGGAGCTAGCTTAGAAGAGGGAGGCTTAAATGCTAGGCAGGACAATCTGGACTTTTCCCTGTAGTTATTGGTGAGTCATTAGAGCTTTTTTACCCAGAGAGTGATGCAAAGAAGTTGGCATCTTTCAAAGGTTATTGTCATGGGAACATGCAGGTGAGTTTGGCAGCTGAAGCTGGTAAAGGTAGAGCCTGAAGACAGGGAAACCAGGCAGAGTGAGGTGATGGGGCCCGGGCTGACATGGTGGAAGGTGGCCCTGAGGCGGGAAAGCCAGAGTTGACATGCAGCATGCAGGGGGTGGGCTGGTTGGTGCATGCTGGCCCCTCACTTTTGGCATCCGTGTGCTGAGGCTGTGATTGCAAAGGACCACATGCTGGCTGCTTAGTCTGATAGGTACTTACTATCTCCCAGCTCTAGAAGGCAGGTGTGTGAAACCGAGATGCCAGCAGGGCCATGTTCCCTCCGAAGGTGCCGAGGAGGAATCTGTGTGGTTTTCCCTCCTGGCAGTGCACTGGCTCGTGGCGGCTTAGCTCCAGTCCTCCTACGGCATGCTCCCTGCATGTTGGTCTGTGTTTAGATTTCTTTTTTGTATATGGACAGTAGTTGTACTGAGTTCAGGGCCCACCCAACTTCAGTATGACTTCACCTTCATCTACGAAACTTGCAGATAAGGTAACAGGCTGAGGAACTGGGAATTAGAACTTCACCCGTTGAACTTGATGGGGGATACAGCTCAGCCTCTAACATGATCCATCTGGAATTGCTGATGGTGGGGTTCTTCTCTGTCTTGGAGCACTTGGCGTCTCCACAGGGACCCCACGGTAGATGAAATACTATGGAAAGGAATGAGAAAAATCCTGTTAACACTGAGCTTACCCCATCTCCCCTGAGATAAGAGAGTCAAGTGGAAGATCAGTTTTAGCAAAGTAGAATACTTCATCTCAATTTCCGGTTGGCACTTGAGTTTTAAGTCAGATTGGGGCCCTTTGGCTTGCCTGAGATCTGACCTGACCCACGTCATCCTTGGAGAAGCTCCTTCTGGTATAGTAAGCTGCTCCCTCCCTTTTGCTTCCCTTCATCCTTCCTCTCCCCCTACTTTATTCTTTCTCAGGGGAATCTAAGGTATCTGTTGCATTGAATTGCAAAGATGGATTTTTATTCTTTCATAGTAGCAATAAAATAAGGCCCTGGTAGATTTAGATTTTAGCCTATGTTGTCATCTCCCTGTTACCAAAACACACTCAGATTGAGGCTTGGACCTTCCCATTCATTCACTGAGCAAATCCTTGTCGAGCATTTATCATGGGCATTGCCGTACACTATCTTCACTGTAAAAATCTCTTTAAGGTATGGTACATAAACTGGATCAATTTGGACTAAAATTATATTCAGTGGTGCTTGTTAAATTTATGAGAACTATTTTCAGAGAAGCTTATTTGGCTTCAATCGCTTTTTGAAAAATCTACACCCACCCCCACCGCCCCAGTCAGTTTATACATTAAAGAAGCACTACCTTGTACTTTGCATTTATGGCTATAAATTTAGAAGCTGGACTGAATACACTTTATTACCTTGGAATTATGGTCAAAGATGTTTTCTGAAAAAATGCTGTTCTACTTGTTTTAGACACTACACAATTTCTTAAGAGAATTGCAGAGCCAAGAGGCATACTGTGGATATTTCATGACTCTTTTCCTAGAGCGTCTCTACCTTCTTTTCTCTTTAGTGTTGGTACATTGTTTTGCGGTTAACAAAAGACAAAACTACTGCCATTAGCTTAATTCCACATTTAAGAGGATCCTGAACTTTGCCGTATGAAGGAAACTTAACTATCTTCTCTATAGGAGGAGCCCTAGATGTGGAAATCCAGTGACATTTGGATACAACCCAGGTCTTAGGCAGTGTCAAGGATATCTTTGTATAGCCCCACATCTTAGATTAGAGACCAAGCTCCGTGTGGTTATGGGCTAGGTCATGTTACTCTTCCAGGGTGACCTACTTCCTGTGCTCTTAACAGAGTCTTGCTTTGCTGGTGGTCTGAGTACCCAGTGAATTGATCCTTCCTCCCAGCAGGCTTTTCTTGAAGTCTGCCAGCAGGTGCTCAGACTGGTTAAATTTGTTTCTTTAGATCTTTTTCACCCCCACTCCTTTCTCTTTTTCTTTTGTTTTTCTCTTACTTTTAAAAAGTTGTGGTTAAATATACAAAGCATAAAACTTACTATGTTAACCATTTTTATGTGTACAGTTCAGAGGCCTTAAGTACATTCACATTGTTATGCAGCCATCACTGCCTGCAAGTTTTTTAAGCCAAAAAATTGTTTAAATCAAAAAGTTGGTTGACAAGGTAAAGAAAGATTTTAGAAATACTAGAGGTGGGTTTTTTTTTTTTTTTCTGGAAGTTCATCTAGTTATTTTAATAAAGGAATAAATGTTGACACAAGATTTTAGAGTATAGGAAGTTAGGTAGTGTACCTAATTCATTCCAAGGCTACCTTAACAAACCCTGATCCAAATCCTTAAAGATAGTTGCCAGTAAAGAAAATTTCTGATTCGTGAACATAGATGCCACGATTTTAATAAAAATAATAGCATTTACTTACCTAGCCTTACACATTATTATGTTGTAATGAAATTTCACTTTTACCACTTTTTCTCCAAAGAATCAAGCAGCAATTTCCAGTCCTGACACTGTCTACTCAGCTGTGTGCCCTTAGATCTCATTTTGGCTGGGTTTTATTTTTAATCTAGAAAATGAAGTTGAGCCCTATCCGTGGCTCCCAGCTGTGGTTGCACATTCAGATCACCTGGAACACCTTTACAGTCTATGCCTCACCCAGACTATTTATCTTGGAAGGGAGGGGCAGCTACAGTATATTTTAAGTGCCTTAGGAATTCAAATATGCAGCCCTGGCTGAGAACTACTGACATAAATGATAGTCATCTAGTTCTAACTTGTAAGAGTCTGTGCCTAATCCACAGGAGTAAATTAGGCATTTTGAAAGTGACATGAGCCCTGACAGACTTGCTTTCTCCCATTCCTAAATCACGTGATGTTTGCAAGTCATCCCTCTGACTTACAAAGCTGGAGGAAAAAGACCAGACTGCTCAGTGTAGAGTCACCTAGAGGCAAAGGCAAAAATCGTGGGCACTGCCTTTCATCCATCCTTGGTGTCTAGTAGGGGCTAGTACTATGACAAAGTGGCCAGTATTTACATAATCTGCCTTGAGATCTGAAAGAAATAATAATACAGCCTTTTATTTTTTATTTTATTTTTTTAATTCAGAGGCGGAGAGAGAGAGAAAGGCAGGCAGAGAGAGGCAGAGGCACAGGCAGAGGGAGAAGCAGGCTCCATGCAGGGAGCCCTATGTGGGACTTGATCCCCGGTCTCCAGGATCACACCCCAGGCTGCAGGCGGCACTAAACCGCTATGCCACCGGGGCTGCCCTAATACAGCCTTTTAAAGTAGCTAATTGTGTAGGAGCATAATTGAGACCCAAGGTGTATCTGGGCCATTTGAGTTTTTCTTCTGTCAGCCTCAAATCTCTCTCTCTGGTCTGTAATCTAAATCCAGTTTTGAATGTTAATTCATGCATTAAAAAAATATTTATTGAGTACTTATTGTGTGCCAGGCATTATGCTGCATGCTTGGAATACATAAGTGAACAAAATGAACAAAAGTTTCTGTCCTTGTGGAGTTTTCATTCTGGTGGGAGGCAGTAGTCAATAGACAACACAATTAATAAATTACACAATATGTTAAGATGTTAAGTGATATAGAAAAAATAATAAAGCAGGGTTGGGATACTGAGATTGCCAGATAGACTGCATTATTAACTCGGGTGGTCAGGGTAGGTCTCCTTGAAAGCTTGAGATTTGAGGAAAGAAATGATGTGCTTTGCCATGTGAATATTTGGGAGAAGAGCATAGCAGTCATAGGGAATAGCTACCACAAAGGCCCTAAGGGGAAAGCATGCCTGATGTGTTTGAAGCGTATTAAGGAACACACAGAGGCTGAGAGGAGAAGGTCAGAGAAAAGTGGAGGACCAGATTATTTAAGGCTTTGTAGGCCATCAGAGTAACTTTCACATTTTTTAAAAAAAGATTTTATCTATTTGTTCATGAGAGATACAGAGAGGCAGAGACACAGGAAGAGGGAAAAGCAGGCTCCCTGCAAGGAGTCCAATGTGGGACTCGGACTAACACAAAAATGTCATGCAGCCCTGTAAATAATTTAACGATCAGAAAACAGCAGCCATGTCTCTGGAGAGCCTCCTTTGGCCTGGCACTATGCCTTTGGTCATTCAACCCTGGCCTCCACCATCAATGGGTGAGTTCCATTGAATGAGGAGGTGGTGTAACTTACTCACCAGTGTCCTAGCCTCTTTTCTTTTTTCTTTTTTCTTTTCCTTTTCCTTTTCCTTTTCCTTTTCCTTTTCCTTTCCCTTTCCCTTTCCCTTCCCCTTTTCCTTTTCCTTTTCCTTTTCCTTTTCCTTTTCTTTTCTTTTTTTCTGAAACACAGGGAGGCAGAGACATAGGCAGAGGGAGAAGGAGGCTCCATGCAGGGAGCCCAATGTGGGATTCGATCCCAGGACCTCGGGATCACGTCCTGAGCCAAAGGCAAATGCTCAACCTATGAGCCACCCAGACATCCCGTAACTTTCACATTTCTTAAAGTCAACGAGGTAATCTTTAGGTCATTGAGTAGAAGAGTGATGTGATCTGACTTTAGGTCTGAAAGGATCCCTCTGGCTGCTGGGTGGAGAATAAGTGATAGAGGTGAGGAGGAGCCAAGGATATCTATTAGGAGACCATTGCAGTTCTCTAGGTGAGACATAGTGGTGGCCTGATCAGAGTTGTAGCAATGAAAGACCTAAGAACAGGTCAGATTCTAGATAGATTTTAAGGTGGAGCTAGCATGATTTCCTGATGGGTTGGATGTGAGTTATGAGAGAAGGAGAGCAGTCAAAGACTCTGGGACCTGAGCAATCTGAAGGATAGGTGGCCATCGACTGCCATGAGGAAGCTGCAGATAAAGTTGACTTTGAGGGGCAGGGTGACATTTGCATAATTCAGCTTTGGATACATTAACCTTGAGTTGGCCACTAGACTTCCAAGTGGAGATGTCAAGCAGCCATTTGGATAGATGTGTGGAGTTTCAAAAGAGAGGCATTTAAAACCATGAGCCTGGATGACATCTCCAAGGGGGGAGTAAGTATAGTGAATAAAGTGGACCAAGGACTCAGCCCAGGATTTCCAACATGAGGAGAAAAGAAGGAACCAGCAAAAGAGACTGAGAAAGAATGACCAACAAGGCAGGAAAGGCAAGAGAGTAGAGTCTTAGGATTAAGCAGAGTGTTCTTAAGATGGAAGGAATGGTAGCTATGCCAAATGCTGCTCATAGGTCAAGTAAGATGAAAACTGAGAATTGACCTTTGGATTTAGCAATGTCACCAGGGACCTTGAGGAGAGCAGTTTTGGGGAAGTAGGTGTAAAAGAGATTGGGAGTGGGAAGCCTGGGTGGCTCAGCAGTTGAGACCTGCCTTTGGCCCAGGGAGTGATCCTGTGGTCCCAGGATCGAGTCCCACATTGGGCTCCCTATATGGAGCCTGCTTCTCTCTGTGCTTGTGTCTCTGCCTCTCTGTCTGTGTCTATCATGTATAAATAAATAAAATCTTAAAAAAAAAGAGAGAGAGGAATTGGGAAGAGAGAAATTGGAGACGATGACTATCAACCTCTCTTGAAAATTTTGCAGAGAAATAAATGGAAGCTAGTGAAAAGAGTGTGGCTCAGTCTTACCATGCTTTTAAGGTGAGAGCAAGAACATGTCCACAGGCTGAAGGGAAAGTCCAGTAGAGAAAAAAAAAAAAAAAAAAACCCAAGACAAAACCTGCTGAGGTAGGAGAGAGGGGAGAATCACTGGAATAGGTGAGGGGGGTCGGCTTTATTGGAAAAGCAGAAGGATTGGCTTTGGACAGGAGAAGAAAAGTAGATCTGCAGAAAGAGGCAGGGAGGGAGTATGTGGGTGCAAATGTTGCTGGGTAGGGAGATTTGATATGGAAATCTATGGAAGTTTCTTGTGATTGCTTAAATTTTCTCAGTGAAGTTAGTGAGCCAACTGAGAGGGCAGAGGGAGGGGTAGTGTTAGGATTTGAGGTGAGAGAAGAAAATATGGATGTTTTCTAGAAGAACGAGAGAGAAGGTGAATGTAGGGATGTAAATAAAGGAAGATTACCAGACAGCATGAAGGGGCCCACTAGAAATTCGGTATGGTAAATTTGAAGTGAAGCCAGGCAACTTATGTGTCTGTGCGCCTGTGTGCTTTCCCCAGCTACCTTAAGCTGTCTGGGTGCATGCATAGAGTAATCAGTTGTGCTTTTTTGGTAAAGATTTTATTTATTTATTCATGAGAGACACAGAGAGAGGCAGAGACATAGGCAGAGGGAGAAACACGGTCCATGCAGGGAGCTCGAAGTGAGACTCAATTCTGGGACCCCAGGATCCCGCCCTGAGCTGAAGGCAGATGCTCAACCCCTGAGCCACCCAGGCGTCCCTATCAGTTGTGCTTTTACCAAGCAAGGGTATCACAGCAAGAGAGAGGCAAGGAATTAGACAGTATACATAAGATAGGAACTGTAATGATTGACTATGGAATTTAAACTGGGTAGAAAAGGGAAAGAGAAAATCAGTAGGGAGAGGGTCAGTGAAAAGGTGGTAATTTTGAGGTCCCGGTGGAGTTGGTGAATAGTGGGATTGAGGCACTGTGGGGAGGGAGTGTGCTGGAAAATTAGGTGGTGGTTAGAGAGTGTGGGATACATGAAATTGAGATTATGGAGGGGTTGTAGCTATTAATGATAAGGTCTTAGGGCATGATGGGGAATATATGGCCAAAGTAGGGTAGAGGACAACATCAGTAAAAGAAATTAAATGAACTGAAAGATTGTTGAATCATCTCTATATCTATTGAGCTTGCTAGGAATTCAGACAGAAGTAGTATTGGAGAAAATGACAATAATTAACATTATGAAGACATGAGGGGGGAGTATTGGAGGAGGGACATCTGTTAGATGATGATAGCAAAGGCCTTAGACACTTGCCCTAGTCTTTGTGGAAATATCAGTAGGCTTTTGTATTTGGGGAGATTTTAGGAGTAACTTAATCCATCGATTCTCAACTGAGACCCACTGCTGGTATGGGAGTGCATATCAAATGCTACACACTCCCTCTCAAGACACTTGCCTGGCTCCCAGTGATAATTACTTCAGTAAGGCAGTACTACTAGTTGTTTGATAAGATGACGAATCTCTCAAATACAACTACATTGGATTAAAAACTTTTAGGAACTTTTGAGCTAGTATCTTCTCTCCAGTATAGGAAAGGCTTTTATAGCATTCTTGCCAGATGATCCATCTTTTAACCAAAGATCATCTTTTTTGGTTAAATGCTTCAAGTAATAGGTACTTCAGTACTTTATGAAAATAGTCCTAGAAGCAGTTCATTGCATAGAGAAATCAAAGAATTCTTTTGTGAATTCTTAGCAGAGTGTCTTTTTATGCTGGTAGTTTGGGGAAAGGATACTTGCTTTACTTTGTCATAAAAGTGAGCATAATCGTGACAGTTTTCTCTCTGGATGATGGTGTATTTTCTCTGCTTCTTGCTGTTACTGGCTTTCCTTTTGATCACTTTACTTCCTAGCCGGTGAAGAAAGTTCCAACGGCATTGGAAAAAATCTAGCTCAGGGCTACTGAAGCAGTCAAGGGGATGGGAAGAATGGAGATTGTCTCTAGTAGTAAGTTTGGAAAAACCAAAGCTGAGAAGGGATTTAACTGGAATCTGTAGTAGTATAGGGTACATATGGACTTGATTCCCCAAATCCTAGACTACTATAATTTAGGGACATTTCCTAAAGCTTAAAATGGCTTACCAATTACAAATAAAATGAAAGCATTATTGAACATACAGGAGATAGTTTATGGAGTATATTACACTAAGAGATGATCCAAGCAGAAAATAGATAAGTTCCATAAGGGGCTGCTGATGGATTCTCATGAACAGTGGTTGTACCTAATTCAGGTGGGGAAGGTACTTTGCCTGAACCTTGTATCCAAGACTCCAAGACTAGTATCTTGGAGAGCAATCATGTTTTTCTTCCCAGTGTTTTTCTATGCGGTATTTTTTCTATCAAGTCTTAGACCAGATGGGTTGACTCATTGAATTTTGTAGAATTTAATAAAGGACATTATTTTATCTGGTATGATAGTGTATTTGGATTAGCCAGGTGAAGGCATTTAAGATGTAGAATCCCCATGCATACAACGGGTGGGACATTTTCCTTTAACAGATCTTACACTTTTACAGGTGAGGCCTCAGAGAGGAGAGGTGACTTGGCCAAACTCACACAGTCAGTCAGTAGCTAAGGTAGGACCAGACAACAGATCTCCTGACCAGGATTGTTGTTTTTCCATTACAGTATGTTGATTTACATTGTTGGCTGGTTAGAGAAATGAACACAGAGTAGTTAAATAATTACCCAGGCTGCATAGGAAATATTGGCAGAGCCAGATGAGTTCATTCCCTATAGAGCCCCCCTCAGTCTAGATGTAGTGGGGGATTTTAACAAGATTTTAAGAAGACAGACTGGAATTAGTGATCATATCTGAGATTTGGATTTTTTTTTTTTTCTTATTGCATTTAAAATAAACCCTTTCAAAAAAATCAAATAAATCCATTTAATTTAATTTTAGTGTTTTAAATTTTATGTTTTTATTGAAGTTTAGTTGACACACAGTGTTATTAGTTTTAGGTGTACAACATAGTGATTTAACAAGTCTGTGCTTTATGCTGTGCTCACCACAGGTGTGGCTACTATCTGTGACCATGCAATGCTATTTATCACTGACTATATTATATTCTCTTTGCTGTAGCTAATATCCTCATAATTATTCATTCTATAACTAGAAGCCTGTACCTTCCACTCCTCTTCACCCATTTTCCCCATCCCTTGCACCATCAGTTTGTTCTCTATTTATAAGTCTGTTTTTCCTTTTTTTTTTAAGATTCCAAATATAAGTTGAAATCATATTTGTCTTTTTCTTTCTGACTTGCTTCACTTAGCATAATACCCTCTAAATACATTCATGTTGTTACAAATGGTAAGATCTGGTTCTTTTTAATGGCTGAGAAGTATTCCATTTTGGATACATACTACCTCTTCTTTATCCATTCATCTATTGATGGACACTTGGGTTGCTTCCATATCTTGGCTATTATAAATAATGCTGCAGTAGACCAGGGTGCATGTACCTTTTTGAATTAGTGCTTTTATATTCTTTGGGTTAGTACCCAGTAATGGAATTACTTAGATCATATAGTATTTTTATTTTTTATTTTTTGAGGAGTCTCCATAACTGTTTTCTACAGTGGCTGCACCGATTTATAGTCTCACCAACAATACACAAGGGTTCCCATTTCTCCATATCCTAGCCAACACTTGTTTTTTATCTTTATGATTCTAGCCGTTCTCACAGGTATAAGGTGATATCTAATTGTGGTTTTGATTTGCATTTCTCTAATTAGTGCAGTAGTGATATTGAGCATGTTTTCTTGTGTCGGCTTGCAAAAATGTCATTTTAAATCAGATTTTTTTTTCGTGTTAAGTTGTATACATTACATATTTTGGATATTAACTCCCTATCAGGTTATTTGCAGATATCTTCTTCCATAGTTGCCTTTTTTTTTTTTTTTTTTTTGGTTTTTTTGTTCGTTTGCTTTACTGTGCAAAAAGTTTTTATTTTGGTGTAGTCTCAGTAGTTTATTTTATTTATTTATTTATTTTTTACCAAAATATTGGCACTTTAATGGTCTGGTAACATCAACTCCAGAACTTGGTATAAGGCGTGGAACTAGTAAACGCTCAACGCACCGGAAACGGACGACGCATACCTAAGGGAAGAAATTTCAACATTTTTGGCTCAATGAACAGAAGTTATCTTTGCAAAATGGTAGAGCGTGTGGCATTTGCTTCCTTAGAAATTCAGGTTCTGAATTTTCTGGCAGAATCTTGTCCTCCCCTCAGAGTTCTCACAGAAGTCTAGACTCATGCCCTTCGCCAGGTGGCACCTCAGTAGTTTATTTTTGATTATTTTTCCCCCTTGCCTGAGGAGACCCATCTGGAAAAATGTTTTTAAGGCTAATGTCAAAGAGATTACTGCCTGTGTTTTCTTCTCAGAGTTTTAGGTCTCACATTTAGATCCTTAATCCATTTTGAGTTTATTTTTGTGTATGGTTGAGGAAATGGTCCAGTTTCATTCCTTTTTATGTAACTGCCCAGTTTTCCCAACACCATTTGTTGAAGAATCTGTCTTTTCCCCATTGTATATTTTTGCCTCCTTTGTTGCAGATTAATTGACTATGAGTTTGGCTCTATTTCTAGGCTCTCTATTCTGTTGATCCATATGTCTGTTTTTGTGCCAGTACCATATTGTTTTGATTACTATAGCTTTGTAGTGTATCTTGAAATCTGGGATTGTGATACCTACCTACGGCTTTGTTCTTTCTCAAAATTGCTTTGGATATTTAGGGCCTTTTGTGGGTGCATATAAATTTTAGGATTATTTTGTTCTAGTTCTGTGAAAAATGCTGATGGTAATTTGATAAAGATTGCATTGAATCTATAGGTTGCTTTGGGTAGTATGGATATTTTAACAATATTAATTCTTACAACCCACGAGCGTGGAGTATCTTTCCATTTTTAGAAAGATATCTTTCCATTTTATTGTGTTGGCATTAATTTCTTTCATCAGTGTTTTACAGTTTTCACCTTTTTGATTAAGCTTATTCCTTGGTTTTTTGTTTTTTTGGGGGGGGTGCAGTTGTAAATATAATTATTTTTCTTAATGTCTGTTTTGCTCTTGTTTTAGTATAGAGAAATGCAACAATTTCTGTATATTAATTTTGTATCCTGGAACTGAATTCATTTATTACTTTTGATATTTTTTTTTTTAGTAGAGTCTTCAGGGTTTTCTATGTATAGTATCATGTCATCTGCAAATAGTGATAGTTTAACTTCTTCCTTGCCAATTTGGATGCCTTTTATTTCTTGTTTGTTTGCTGTGAGCAGAACTTCTAATACTATGTTGATTAAAAGTGGTGTGTATGGACATCCTTCTCTGTTCCTATCTTAGAGGAAAAGCTCTGTTTTTCACCATTCAGTAGGATGTTAGCTGTGGGTTTTTCACATACAGCCTTTATTATTTTGAGGTATGTTCTCTATCCACTCTGTTGAGAGGTTTTTGTCATGAATGGATGTTGAATTTTGTCAAGTGCTTTTTTCTCTGCATCGTATTGAGATGATCATATGATTTTTATTTTTCATTTAGTTAATGTGGTATGTATCAATCACATTGATTTGCAGATATTGAACTTGCATCCCTGGGATAAATCCCACTTGATCATGGTAAATGATCCTTTTAATGTATTGTTGAATTCAGTTTGCTAATATTTTGCTGAGGATTTTTTTCATCTATATTCATCAGGGATATTGGCCTTTAGTTCTCTATTTTTGTGTTGTCTTTGTCTGGTTTTGGTATCAGGGTAATGCTGGCTTTGTAGAATGTATTCTGTATTCAGAAGCTTTCCTTCTTCTGTTTTTTGGAATAGTTTGAGGAGAATAGGTATTAACTCTTCTTTAAATATTTGGTAGAACGGGATCCCTGGGTGGCGCAGCGGTTTGGCGCCTGCCTTTGGCCCAGGGTGCGATCCTGGAGAACCGGGATCGAATCCCACATCCGGCTCCCGGTGCATGGAGCCTGCTTCTCCCTCTGCCTGTGTCTCTGCCTCTCTCTTTCTCTCTCTGTGACTATCATAAATAAAATAAAATAAAAAATTTAAATATTTGGTAGAACTCACTTGTCAATCCTGGATTTTTGTTGGTTGGGAGTTTTTTGATTACCAATTCAGTTTCATTACTAGTAATTAGTTTGTTGAAATTTTCAGCTTCTTCCTGATTCAGTTTTGGAAGACTGTATATTTCCAGTTCTTCTAGCTTGTCCAAGTTGTTGGTATATAATTTTTCATAGTAGTCTTTTAACAATCCTTTCCATTTCTGTGGTGTTAGTTGCTATTTCCCCTTTCATTTCTGATTTTATTTATATGGATCTCCTGTCTCTTTTTTTAGTAAGTCTGGCTTAACAATTTTTTATCTTTTCAAAGAACCGCTGTTGGTTTCATTGATTTTGTTTCTATTGTTTTTTGGCTCCCAATTCATTTATTCCTGCACTAATCTTTATTATTTCCTGCCTTCTCCTACCCTTGGGCTTAGTTCTCTTTTTCCTAGTTCGCTTAGTTGTAATGTTATATTGTTTATTTGAGATTTTTCTTATTTCTTAAGGTAGGCCTGTATTGCTATAATTTTTTCTAAGGGAAATTTGCTTAGGGGGATGTTTTTGCTGCATCCCAAAGATTTTGGACCATTGTGTTTTCATTTTCATTTGTCTCTATGTATATTTTAATTTCCTCTTTGATTTCTTCATTGACCCTTTCTTTGGTTGTTTAGTAACATGTTTTTTTAGCCTCCTCATGTTTGTGCCTTTTCCCCAGTGTTTTTTTTTTTTTTTCTTGTAATTGATTTCTAGTTTCATATTGTCATGATCAGAAAAGATACATGGTATGATTTCAATCATAAGTTTATTGAGACTTGTTTTGTGACCCAACATAGGATCTATCCTAGAGGATGTTCCATGTGTACTTGAAAATAATGTATATTCTGTCATTTTTGGATGGGGTGTTCTGTATATACCTGTTAAATCCATCTGGTCTAATGTGTCTTTCAAAGACACCATTTCTTTATTGATTTTTCTGCATGGATGATCTGGCTGATGTAACTGGGGTTACAGTCCCCCACTACTATTGTAGTACTGTCACTTTCTTCCTTTATGTTTGTTAATATTTGCTTTATGTATTTAGGTACTCCAATATTGGGTGCATAGATACTTACAATTGTTATATTCTCTTGTTGGATTTAAAATAAATCCCTTTTAAAAGGCTGTCTGAAATGGTGTTGATACCACCTCTATTATGCTGTTCTGACTTAATCCAAAGTATAGATAAAAGCTGCAGATAGTTAGTATAATAAATACTTATATATTACTTTTGAGTGAAAGATAGTTTATTTTAAATTATTTAGTGTTACAAGAGATTATTCTCTTCAGTTTGAGTTAAAACTTATGTAAACAGAAGGTACTCAGTTCATGTGTTTTTGTTACTTAATTTCATATTATAAAAGCAAACAGGTAAAATTATACTGCTGAAATTGTAGGCAAATTATTATCTGAGAAAGAGGTTTGAAAATCTCCCTAATATAAGACATAACTTTTGGGTTATTTTATAATAACCTAGTTGTTGTTTTTTTTTTAAGATTTATTTATTTATTTATGAGAGAGAGAGAGAGAGAGAGGCAGAGACACAGGAGGAGGGAGAAGCAGGCTCCATGCCGGAAGCCCGACGTGGGACTCGATCCTGGAACTCCAGGATCGCGCCCTGGGCCAAAGGCAGGCGCTAAACCGCTGAGCTACCCAGGGATCCCCAATAACCTAGTTTTATATTCTTAGCTCTACCAGTGTCTTGTTTCATAAAGTAAGGTATGCATTCATAATGCATAGAGTGGAAGGTGTGACTTCCAATGCTCCAAGAAATGAAATGGTTAGGACTGCCTTTACAATCGGGCTCTGCTTTTTCAGATCTCTGTGTCCACATCAGTTTGCTCACTGCCTTGCCTCCCATTTCTTGGCTATGGCTCAAGAAAAGAGATGTGGGTACAACCTCAGCTGTCTACTTGAGTTACCCTCATCCCCTGTCAAAGCTGGGCTCATGGCTGTGGGGGCCTAACATTTGGGCCTATCGTTTATAGTTTGATAATATCCCCTTTATGAGCATCAGGAAGGGAGAACCGGGTAGCCCGGGTGGCTCAGCGGTTTAGTGCTTCCTTCAGCCCAGGGCCTGATCCTGGAGACCCGGGATCGAGTCCCACGTCAGGCTCCCTGCACGGAGCCTGCTTTTCCCTCTGCCTGTGTCTCTGCCTCTCTCTCTCTCTCTTTCTGTGTCTCTCATGAATAAATAAATAAAATCTTTAAAAAAAAAAAAAAAAGGAAAGGAGAACTGGAGGATCAGTACTTTTTGCCTGACATTCTTCCTCACCTGGATGGCTCAGTCTATTAAGCATCTGACTCTTGTTTCAGCTCTGATCATGATCTCAGTGTTGTGAGATTGAGCCCAATGTTGTCTGCTTGAGATTCTCTCTCTCCTCCTCCTCTCTGTCTCTCTCAAATAAAATAAATAAATAAAATCTTTATAAAAAAGTAGACCCCTCTTACTCCTTTTCTGGTCTCCAGTGAGGTTGCTTTTTTTTTTTTTTTTTTTTTTTTTTTTTGTCTGGTGCATCATAAGAGTTGGTTGCAGAGTACTTTGTTATCACTGGAAGAGCTAGGTATCATAGTACTGTGCCTGGAACTTGGGAGGCACTTGGTAAATAAGACTTGGTCTTAAGGGCAGGGAAAAGAAGATGGTTAATAAATGCCTGATGAGTTGTTTTGTTTTTCAGATGAAGTTGTCACTTGTTTCATATAAGAAGGTAGCATTATACACATTGTCCTTGTTTGAACTTTCAGTTTAGTGTTACTCGGAGGTCCCCATCCCAGGCTTTGTCTTCTGAGCACTGATGAGGGCCATGTAGGATTTAGTCTGTACTTGTGGCTCTTGGGTGTTTAGTGGGTCTTTTTACTACAAATACCACCACTGAGTGAAGGGCAAGGAAGGGAGATTTTATGATCTTTCACTGTTACTAATCAGTAAAGGAGGGACTACACTGAACAAATATGCAGAGTTGTGACTTTGATCCCACAGTGGCAAACAATAATTGTAGAGATTGGACTTCAAAAGCCCTGAGAATTTACTTTCAGTTTATCTGTTATAGTTTAATCTCTAATGATAAAGATGGGTAAGGATTGAGTGAAATTTTAATAGTGGAAACATTCCTTCATTTGATAGTTTTCTATGTTCCCATTATAAATGAAAAAAATTAATCATCTATTAATGTATGTTCCCCTGAATTTACTTGGTGATAAGATACCAAAGTAGAAATCCTAGAATCTAGTTTAAGGAATGAATTGCAACTGATATATAGAGCAGTGGCAAGAAATAAGTACCAAAAACACAAGATTAATCTGGCTGCCTGTTTTCTGCCCTACTCTCCTGAGAAAGTAGATGACTAATGCCTTTAGTATAATTTTTTTTTAAGAGAGAGTAAAAATAAATAATTAAATTTAATGTCAACAGAAAATAAAACATCAAATTTATGAGAGGAAAAATGGTTAATGAAGAGGATTCTAGTGGAGTCTTTATCTGCCTTGCTCATCTGTGTCTCTTGATCCCAGTTTCCTCATCTCTAGGATAGTATAGAATTATACCAGCATCACATTCTATGGAACCGTGTTCCTTGAGTCAGACTGAGTTGTTGTTCTTTTTATCCCATGCCTAATATTGTGGAATTTTTGAAGGAATGATTTGAATAATCTCTTAGGTTGTCTGTGAATGTTGTGGTCAAAAATAAAATAAGTAGATCTCTATTCATGTGAGTGTATATGTGCATGCCTTTGTGTTGAAGGCATCACTTGGAAGAAATTGTGTTGTAAGAGAACAGGGAAAGTGAGAATTGTGAATAGAGAAGATGGAAGGGAATAAATGAGTCCAGTGATTAGGCTTTGTTTAGAAAAAAAAAAAAATCACCCTCTAAATTGTCCTTAAGCAAATGAATGGTGGGAGGTCTCTTCGGGTTGTTATCCTGGAGGCAGGGCCTCCTTCTGCAGCCACCTTGCAAAACATTTTTGATAGTTTTCCTATCAAAACATTTGATAGTTTTGATAAACATTTGATAAACATTTTGATAGTTTTCAGAGCTGGTTATAAACCACATAAGAAAAGTCATCTTTTTCACTATGATAGCATCTTGTTTCCTTGCTCTTGTTATTCCTCACACTTAGTTCTGAATGATTTTTGATTCGATTCAAAACATTCCTTTGAGGATTTTTTAAGAGTGTGCTTCAGGCTGTAGATACAACTCTACAATGGAGCCATTATTGGAATTAGTGTAAAGCTTTCCTTTACGACTTTGTGAAAGACAGGACTCATTCTTCTGTTTAGTTTAGTTTATTAAGAATTTGTGCATGTATGTGCACAGAAAAGAAAAAGACCAGGAGGATTTATGCCAAAGTATTGATTGGCATCTCTCATTTCATTTTCTTCTTTATACTTTTCTGTTTTCTAAATTTTCTACAATGAACATTTCATTTACAATCAAGAAAAAGGGAAAAAGCAGAGCCTGGCTACTTTGTGGTCCTGTTCATTTTATCTTTAAGCATTGGCAGAAACCATTCTTGACTTGTGAGCAGGTGTCCCAGGTATCAGAGGGTGAGCACAGATTCACTCTCGTGGGTTCAAAGCCAGTGATACCACCAGCCACAGTGCATCAAAGTTTTGTCTTTTCAAGCATTAGTTTCTTAGAACAAATCAGTTCTTTTAATTCTTTTTGATTTCAAATATGTTCATTTCAGTATGTCAGGCAGAAATGGAATATGTTAAATATGTATAGGCTTATTTCCCAAATACTAGTGAAATCATTTCTGATGGAATACTTGCTTAAAATAAATTTTTATGCAGATTGTATGGTGTGATCTAAAAATACCATTCAAAAAATAGGCACAGTTTCTCTATGTAAGTTGAACTATCTTAGTTGTGGTGTAATTTGGTCATGGTGTCATATGGTGCAAAGGAAAATATTCTGTGGGGAGAGAAAGAGGATATAAAGAAAACTTAAAATATGGGGAACAGTTGAACTTCTTAAGATGATGCCAAATGATTGCTTTCAAGAAATAAAAGCAGAATATAATACAGAAAATATTTAACGGGTCATTTAAGACATTTTAGGGGTGTGGCCATGGAAATTCTTAATATTGTAGCCATGTGTATACATTTGAAATAAACACTTCTCTGTTTAGTGTTTAGTGTTTTATGCTTGCAGCCTCTGTCTGAGTTATATACAGCTGTCAGCAGATTTTTCAGCATCCTTTGTATATTTAGCACTATGCTGAAATTTCCCTTTTAGCCCAGGTTTTCAGTTGTCCAAGTATCTCATGTAATACAAGTCATAATTACTTGTGTGGAGTACATTTTATGTTTCTATAATAATACTATGCTTTTAGATCTATGAAGAGGTATCCAAACAATGTCATATATATGAAATGTTCTGGAAACTTCTTATAAAAAAGTATATAAGTAGAAGCTCCTCCCCAAGGCACTTCAGATCTTTATTTTAGAGGCTGTAGCTTTGTTTCTGACACTTCTGGAAGAATTTTGTGCTAATGACCAGCACCACTAGATTTTTTTTTTTTAATGATACCATACTTTTTAAAATCTAGTATTCCACAGGTGCTATTTTAGTAATCTGGAATTGAATTAGATGTTTTTAGGACCAGAGTTTAATATACTTACTGTGTGCTCCAGAATGATTTATTTTATACCACTTAACAACTTTTCCTTTTCTGAAACTCAGAAGCTCCAGAAGAATCAGTTCAGTAGACGGGTTAATTTAACCCTTCCAGATTAATCTAGTATTTTGTGGCACCATTAAACCAGAGATGCTAGAGCCAATTTCACCAATTACCTGCTAAAGGAATAAATTCTTATCAGGGATGGTGTTTCCATGCCCTGAGTCCTGGGGAGAAAAATCTGGCAAACAAGGAAAGGTTTATGTAGTCCTTTCCTATGAGAAAAATAGTTTAACAGTGGGTGCACATGGGCAGAATTTTGCTAAACACGTTTTCAACCAGGCAGGATTGAGAGTTTCCTTAAAACCGTAGGTGTATAAAATATCATCCAAGTTTTTTTGAGCAACATGAATATGCGAGCAATCTGCTTTGGATGAACAAAAATGAGTTGTTTTTCTAATCATGAAAATTGATGTTTCTAACCTTAAAATATAAGCAGTGTACCATAGTGGACTGTCAGTTTGATTGCTTTTCTCTGTTGTTTATAAGAAAATTCTGAGCAAAAATCCTTCCAGCTTATTATAATTAGCCTGAAACCTGATTATAAACTTGTAGTCATCTGTGAACCTTAAAAGGATTAGGATATTTAAGGTTCTTGTTTTTCTTTTTAGTAATTAAAAAAAAAGCCCAGCTGATTCAAAGTTACTATAAGAGGCTAAAGAGTGCCTCTTCATAAAATCACAAGCTTCTAGAACAGAAAGGACCTTAACAACCACGAATGGCATTCCTCTTATTGTACAGAGCAAAAAATTGAGATACAGAAAGATTGATTAATTGCCCCGAGGTCACACTGTAGGCCCAGCCAGGAGTGAAATCCAGGGTTTCTGACTGGTAGCTCAGTTCTCTTCCCATTATTCAGATTTTTTTCATCATCATATCCATTATTAAAAGTGGGGCATTCTCTTTTGTGATAAAATACACATAGCACATAGTCATTATATTAAAAAAAAAAAAAACTTTCAGTAGGTAAACACGTGAACATGAAACAAAAATCAGAAGGCACACAAGGGTTCGTGGTCTGCAGTGCTGAGTCTAGCTCCCTAACTCCTGTCCATCCCAGACACCCTCCTTGGAAGCAGTCACTATAAAAAATGAGGGATTTTAAATAGGTTGTTTTGATCTAATAACTTGCCTAAACCGTCACGATATTGCATTATTTTTTAGGGATTGCAGCTTGGCCTGCCAAGTTTAGGTAATGCCCCACAGAGGAAAAACATAAGCTGTGAAATTGGAATATGGAGAGATTTGTGATTTGGATTTTGAAAATTATCCCAAGCCCCGTGTATTTCCAGTAATAAAAGTGACGGGTCTCTTACAGCAATTCTCTGTTACTTGGATAATGCCTTTTGTATGAAGAGTCTCAAGTATACTATAGGAATTTTCACAACATCAAAAATCCCTGTCAGAGTATTGTATTGTATACATCTGCTTTAAAATCTATAGCACATTGACCAAAAAAGAAGGAATTATGCTGATATTTAAATAAACCTCCGTATAGCCATGGGTGTGAGACACCACGTGGCTCTACTTCTCTTGGCCTCTGAGCCTCCACTGATGACACCTTAGTGCTTGGTTCTTGGATGGGGCACACCCAAGCATTTGGCCTAGAACGTTCCTGGCAGAGTGAGCAAGTTGGATGAGGAGGTGAAAGGGGCTGCAAGAGTATGTGGGCACCATAGGCCCTGCTGCCACCGTTGGGGTATGGCGTGAGAAAAGCAGCAGGTTCCTGGTGCCACCCAGCGCCTTGGTAACCTTGAAAACAGCTACTGGGTTGCTCGTGTGCGCAGCTGCTCATGTGGTGAGAGGTGAGGTGAGGCTGGAGAAAGCTGCGGGCCTCTGCCTGGCATGCCACGGTCAGGCCTCCGGTCTGGTGTAGAAGACAAATCTCTAAGGAAGGAGGAGGACAGAGGCCGCAAGTGTTTCTCTTTCCTCAAAGCCTCTGTGTGACTCTGGTGGTTTAAAGAGCTGAGAATAGGTTCAGGGAAGAAGGAGAGAGGAAAGACAAGGGGAAGGAAGTTCTTTTTGAGAGAGAAATTCTTTGACTTATATACCATTAGACCCTTGGATTGTGGGTTTCACATTCTACTCTAAGGTGGTGATTCCCCCCCCCCCCCCCCAAACTTCCCTGATCCTAAGATTCTCCTGGAATACTTGCTAAAAGTTCAGCTTCTGGGGCATCTGGCTGGCTCAGTCGGAAGAGCATGCCTCTCTCTTTTCTTTTTTTCTTCTCCAACTAATATCATCTTAAATGAAGTTAAAAGTGTTTTCTTTTAAATTGTTTATTTAAATTCAGTTCAATTAACATATACTGCATTATTAGTTTCAGAGGTAGAATTTAGTGATTCATCAGTTGCATATAACACTGATGCTCATACCATCAAGTGCCCTCCTTAATGCCCATCACCCAGTTACCACATCCACCCACCTGTCTTCACTCCACCAACCCTGTTATTTCCTATGATTAAGAGTCTCTTATGTTTGCCTCCTTCTGTTTTTATCTTATTTTATTTTTCCTTCCCTTCTCCTATGATCCTCTGTTTTGTTTCTTAAATGCCACATATGAGTGAAATCTATGGTATTTGTCTTTCTCTGACTGACTTCACTTAGAGTAATACTCTCTAGTTCCATCCACATCATTGCAAAAAGATTTCATTCTTTTTGATGGCTGAGTAATACTCCATTTTGTAGATATACCACATCTTTATCCATTCATCTATCAGAGGACATCTGGGCCCTTTCCATATTTTGGCTGTTGTAGACATTGCTGCTATAAACATTGGCGTGCAGGTGCCCTTTTGAATCACTGTGTTTGTATCCTTTGGATAAATACCTGGTAGTGCAATTGCTGGGTCATAGGGTAGTTCTATTTTTCACTTTTTGAGGAACCTCCATACTATTTTCCAGAGTGCTTTCTAGCTTACATTCCCACCAACAGTGTAAGAAGTTTCCCTGTTCTCTGCATTTTTCCTAACATCTGTTTTTTCCTGACTTGTTAATTTTAGCTCTTCTGACCAGTGTGAAGTGGTATCTCATTGTGGTTTTGAAACGTATTTCCCTGATGCTGAGTGATGCTGAGCATCTTTTCATGTGACTGTTGGCCATTTGTATGTCATCTTTGGGGAAATGTCTGTTCATGTCTTCTGCCCATTTCTTGACTGGATTATTTGTTTTTTGGGTGTTGAGTTTGATAAGTTCTTTATAGATTTTGGATACTAGCTCTTTATCTGATATGTCATTTGCAAATATCTTCTCCCGTCCTGTTGATTGCCTTTTAGTTTTATGGACTGTTTCTTTTGCTGTGCGGAAGCTGATCTTTTTTTTTTAAAGATTTTATTTTACTTATTCATGAGAAACAGAGAGAGAGAGGTAGAGACACAGGCGGAGGGAGAGGCAGGTTCCCTATAGGGCGCCTGATGCGGGACTTGATCCCAGGACCCTGGGATCATGACCTGAGCCAGAGACGGATGCTCAACCACTGAGCCACCCCAGTCATTGCCCCTGTGTGAAAGTTTATCTTGATGAAGTCCTGATAGTTGTTCATATTTGCCTTTGCTTGCCTTGCCTTTGGAAATGTGTCTAGCAAGAAGTTGCTGTGACTGAGGTCATAGAGATTGCTGTCTGTGTTCTCTAGGATTTTGATGGGTTCCTGCCTCACTTTTAGGTCTTTCATCCATTTTGAGTCTATTTTTGTGTATAGTGTAGGAAAGTGGTCCAGTTTTGTTCTTCTGCATGTGGCTGTCCAATTTTCCCAACACTGTTTGTTGAAGAGACTATCTTTTTTCCATTGGATATTCTTTCCTGCTTTGTCAAAGATTAGAGAGTTGAGGGTCCATTTCTGGGTTCTCTGTTTTGTTCCATTGATCTTATGTGTCTATTTTTGTGCCAGTACCATATTGCCTTAATGATCATAGCTTTGTAATACAGCTTGAAGTCTGGAATTGTGATGCCTCCAGCTTTGGTTTTCTTTTCCAACATTACTTTGGCTATTTGGGGTCTTTTCTGGTTCCACACAAATTTTAGGATTGTTTATGCCAGCTCTGTGAAAAATGCTGATGGTATTTTGATAGGCATTGCATTGAATGTATAGATTGCTTTGGATAGCATAGACATTTTAACAAAATTCTTCCAATCCATGAACATGGAATGTTTTTCCATTTCTTTGTGTCTTTCTCAATTTCTTTCATGAGTATTTTATAGTTTTAAGAATACAGATTCTTTACTTCTTTGGTTAGGTTTATTCCTAGCTATCTTACGGTTTTTGGTGCAGTTGTAAATGGGATCGATTCCTTGATTTCCCTTTCTACTGCTTCATTGTTAGTGTACAGAAATGCAGCTGACTTCTGTGCGTTTTTATATCCTGTGGCTTTGCTGAATTCCTGTGTCAGTTCTAGCAATTTTTTGGTGGAGTCTTTCAGTTTTTCTACATAGAGTGTCATGTCTGTGAAGAGTGAAAGTTTGACTTCTTCTTTGCTGATTTGGATGCCTTTTATTTCTTTCTTTTTTTTTTTTTTTTAATTTCTTTTTGTTTGATGAGCATGCCACTCTTCATCTCAGGCTTGTGAATTTGAGCCTCACATTGGGTGTAGAGATTACTAAAAATGAATAAATCAACTTGAGAAAAAATTAAATTTCAGCTTCCTTGGCATCTGCTCCAGAGGTTGTGCCTCAGTAAGGTCTGAAGTAGGGTCCTTGAATACCTGGGTAGTTTGCATAGATGTTCCAGGTAATTTTGAGGAACACAGTGATCAGGGCTGGTGTGTACTGTCATCAGTTCTAGATGTGCTGCTCCAGATTTGCCCTCCATTGTAAGTACAAACATTGAGAGTATGGGGTGCCTTAAGTGCAAATGGCTTATGTATCACAAAATGAAAACTTTATTTTTAAAAAAATTATGCATGTTCCTTTTCCCCTGATAATAATGCCTTTGTGTTGCTTTTTAAAAAATGTTTCTGAACACTTAAAACATTGTTTAAAACACCGGAATGCTGGTTCATAGTGATTGTTGAAACATGAGTGTGGTTAACCTTTGCGAAGGAACCCCTGAGTGGTCTTATTTGTTGTAATGGCCCTGCCACTATATTTGACCCAGACCTATGTCTGTGAGTTCTTAAATTACTCAGAATTGAGAGAATATGGTAATTGCTGGTGACTACTTTTTTTATTTTTAAGAAGTTTTTATTCAAGAAAATTCATATTTTCAAATAATTATTATGAAGAAAATGCAAGCATGAGTAAGATATTGTCTGACAGTAACAGTTTTATAATTAGAACTTTTATAATGAGGAAATAGCCACTGTTTCTTCATAACGGTCATTTTAACATTTTAAAATAAAATGTAAATAACACATTTCAGTGATTGTATTGTTTTCTTTTCAGATAGGAACCAAGGCTTTAGCCTTCTTAGCTCATTGGCTGGAGCAAACCATAGCATTGGATCAGCAGAGACGTGTCATTCAGAGGTAAAGATTCTTCCCGAATCCTTTCATGCTTTAGTTTTCATTTCTCTTTGTCAGTATGAGTCTTTATACCATTTATCATTTTTTTTCCTTTCCATTTGAGAGGCAGCAGACAATAGTAAATGAAGGATAAAAAGAGAATCTAAAACAGTCATCTTGTGCCTGGTACCTGTTGAGAGAAGGCTAGTTCAGCATTAAAGCAATAAGCTCTTTAAGATGTTTGCAATTTGGGCTGTTCCATGACATTTTTTTGCTAGAGTGCTTTAAAACATGTGCTAGGATTCCTTTGAGACATAAAGTTACCTCCAGATATTTATAAAATAAAATTGATGGTTCTTTTTCAGTCCTTACTATGTATGAGGCCCTGTACCAATCTGAGGCAGGGTCCTTGCCCTCAGTGGGTTTCCTAGTCTGACTTCAGCCTTCTGTTTTCAAGGACTTTGGTCCAGGTATACTTTGGTCAGCATGCCGGCTCCAAGAGCAAATAAAAGAGTACCAGATTGTATTCCCAGGCATCTTTTTCATCACATTTTGAGTAAAACATGGCTCTTAAAGGAAACAGAAGTCAGTTTTAATAGCCAAGAATAGCAGCAGAATCATAACACTTTGTAGTTTTTCCTTGAGGGAAAATACTCCTGACTTAATGAATGTTTAGCCTCTTATTATTACTTTATATATATATATATATATGTATATGACATTGATCCTTCTTCCATCTCTCCTTGTCTGTAGCTCCTATTTATTACTACTTCTCTAAAGCCAACCAGGGAGTGGAAGTGTGAGCCTTTTTGGCTTTAGTTCTGAAATAGCCTACTATTAAATTATTGCTTGTGTGTCTTTTCCTCAACAGCAGCCCCGTTTGCCAGCAGCAGCTAGGACTGAATCTCTCTTGGAGCATCGGGGTGGTGCATCTAACACAACAGACGCTCAGGCTGATAGCATCGTGGGTAAGTTCCTCCTCTGACTGCCAGGAGACAGCTCTGTGGAACTTGGAAGAGGTGTGGGACATAAATCATCCAGGAGGAAATTGACTTTAAACATGAACAAGGGAAGAAAATTGATAATGTACCCCAAGTGAATGTAAGCCTTATGGACAGCTATCAGAAAAGGAGGGAGAATAACCATATAAGCAATCTGTGGGTACCATTTTCTCTCTGATTCTTATAGCAGGATCTTGATTCAGATAGACAGAACCAGGTGGTGAAACAGCTTTATATCTCCATATTCCAGTTTTTTTTCATAGTATTTAACAGTTGGCAGAATTGATGGTAACAAGAATAATACAAGTGTATAAGCCCTTTCACATCCTTTGAAAGTTCTTTTATAGCCACTTTCTTGTGTTTGGTAATGAAATTTGGCAGAAAAGTTATTTTACGGATATTAAGCTGAAGCCCAGAGCAGTGTAATAACTTGTCCAAGAGTATCTAACAAGAAGGTCCTGGAGCTGAAACTAGAATCCATTCTGGTGTCTAAAAGCCAAGAAATGTAGTTTACAATAACTGTAAATGTCCTTTTGTTGGGCAAATACTGACATCTCTGCTCTCTCTTTGTACCACAGAGGCCCCATGTGCAGAGTTTTCAAAACTCTTTTTCTGACTAGAACAGAGTCCATGTAGAAAGTGATTGGTAATAGAAACATATTAAGAAGGAAAAAATTACATATAATCTCTTTTCTGTTTAGTAAATTCACCCTTGTCTTTTCACTTGGGTCCTTCCTATTGGCTTTAGACCTGCTAAAGTCTCTGCCATTAAAACAAACCAATAACCACACTGAAGGAGGTAGGGAAGACAAGAACTAACCTAAATAACTTGGGGAAACAGCATTCTGACTGAGTACCAGCAGGCCCAAAACAGAAACAACTGAATGGAAATAGTGAACTCTGCTTAATAAATTCGATTGTCAAAGCAGTATGGTTTAGAAATTATAAAATTACATATATTATATATGTAATTTGTAATTACATATGTAATATGTAATGTTTCAGGGTTGAAAAAATAAACTAACAGGGAATGAGAGCTAGGTTTCTCACTTTCCAAGAAACTGCATGTAAGGAAAGGAGAAGGCTTAGATGAACCCTTTGGTACTGGGCTAGAACTTGAAGGTATTAGCGTGATGATATACTTAAAGTTAGAGCAATAGAGCAATAAACAGTGATGTGCATATGCATGTGTTAGTATGCATGTATGTGTGTGTGTGTGTATATATATATATATGGATTATATATATATATATCTTATCAGTTTCCACTGAGAGGGCCTGGAAGTCCCCAACTCGAATAGCAGTTGACACCCTTAGCATTTATTTTTTATTTATTTTTACTTTTTGAAAGATTTCATTCATTCATTCATTCATTCATTCATTCATTCATTTATTTATTCATTCATTCATTCATTCATTCATTCAGAGACACAAAGATTGAGAGAGAGGCAGAGACACAGGCAGAGGGAGAAGCAGGGAGTCCGATGTGGGACTGGATCCCGGGTCTCCAGGATGACACCCTGGGCCAAACGGCGGCACTAAACCTCCGAGCCCCCGAGGCTGCCCAACACCCTTAGCATTTAGATCTTGCTTTTAATACATCTTCCAATAAAGGATCCACTTGGAGAAGTGATTGATTCGAGGGCTGGGGCAGGAAAAATGCAAGGTGATGAACCTAGTACCATTTCACGGGGCCTGAACCTAGTACCATTTCACGGGGCCAGAAAGTAAGGAAGGTACTGACAAAAACGATGGGGATGTGTTGAAAAGGCACCGAACCAACCTGGGAGAGCTTGTAGGGGCCAACACTGGAACAGTTTGACCAGCAAGAATGAATTTAATATTGGGCTGTAACCCATAGAGTAAAATAAATATCTGTGAATCCATACTAGTATAAGAAATAACTGGGTTAGAAAGGACTGCTCTTCCTTAGAGCAGAATTCTAATTAATACCTGTATAAAGAATGAGGGAAAGAAAAATCCTCACCACACACCACAGTAATAAATGTTGTTGTGGCCAGGATCCACTGATGAATGTGAAAATTAGTTGATGAAAGTTTTAGAAGAAACATGACGTCTGCATTGTCCAAAGTATCTCTCCCAAGATATCTACTTATTACAAAGACGAAAATAGTAACTTTGCACTGAAGAAACCTGTCAGATAGCACTTCCGGTGGCGGTAAGCCTCACCAGCTATAAGGCTCCCAGACATCATGTGCTGCCTAATAGGGGCACCGGAAGGGCTCATCATGTTTCCGGTCTCTGCCAGAGGTGCATAACCTCAGTCTCATAGGAAAACTTCAGACAAACCCGTATGAGGGGACAGTCTACAAAATAACTACCAAGGACTCTTCAGAAGTGTCAAAGCCATGACAGACGAGGAAAGGCTAAGGGATGGTCACACACTGAAGGAGATGATACAGATCTGGTGGCCAAATGCTGTGTAAGCTTCTGGAACAGAGTGTTAGTGAGAGAGCTGACAAAGTTTGAATGAAGTCTGCAGTTTAGTTAATAGCACTGTACCATTGCTAACTTCTTGACGTGTATCATTGTACCATGGCTAGGTAAGATGTTAATGCTAGGGGATGAAGGTGGAACCCTACTGCTTTTGCAACTTTTTTTTGTAATACTACAATTATTTGAAAATTAAGGAAAAAAAAAAAGGCAAGACTCTACCAACAAGAGTAAGACACATGTCAAGCCCTGCCCCTGTCTCCCTCCTTTCTTTAATAAGCTTTCCAGCCCTGACCATACAGTACTCTTGAGCTCACTCCCACCAAGCTTTTGCCCTATTTACCACTCAAACACTTCACCAGCAGCCTCCAGACCACTAAGTAGATACTTCCCAGTCCTTATCTTGACCCCTTGGCAGCATTCAGTATTATGGATCAGTCCCTTTTTAAAACATTTTCTCTTGCTCACCCAACACTTCTCCCAACACTTGGAGTCCTGGACAATTGGGTTCAAATCATGGCTCTTCCAGTAGTGGTGAGATGATCTTGAGTTAAGTTACTTAGCTTATGTGGGCCTTAGTTTCCCTTTCTGTAAAATAAAATTTTTCCTCATAAATGCTTTTGCAAACATGAAATGAAATCACCAGGTGCCAGGGTGGCTTAGTCCATTAAGCATCCAACTCTTGATTTTTGACTCAGGTCATGATCTTGGGGTCATGGGATCAAGCCCCACCATTGGGCTCTGCACTCAGTGGGAAGTCTGCTTGAGGATTCCCCCCCCACCCCCGCCCCGCCCACCTCACTCTCTCCCTTGGCTCATGTGCAGTCTCTCCCTCTCTAAAAAGTATGGGATGAATTCTAGGGAAGGAGACTTGTTAGCTGGGCTGGCTAGGGAAGACGTCATAGAGGTGTTTGGCATGGAGTGGAGAGTGAGTGAGAATTCTGATTAAAGACAAATTTTGATGAAGAGATAACAGGCTGTGGTAGAAATAATAAAGGATTTTAGCTCTACTTCTGAGTAGCTGTAATTTTAGATGAGTTCTTTTTTTTAAACCCAGCCTCTTCGTGTGTAAATTGCAGACATTGGTATCTGTCCTATACCCACCTTAGATAGTGGCTGTCAGTAATCAATGTGAAAATAGTTGTTGTATGGGAAAATATGGTATAAATTCCAGACATCTATTGTTGATCATTGCATCTTAGTGGAGAGTGAGGTCTTTAGAGTTGGAAACACCTGAGTTTCCAAGTTCACACCAGTTGTGACCTTGAGCAAGTCACTTCAACTCAAAGCTCTAGTTTTCTCATCTCAAAAATTAAACAGTATTCTTTGCCTCGGTATAATGTTGTGTGGATGAAAGAAGTTGCTCTTTATTGGGGAAGGCCAACTAGCAGCCCAAGAGGGGGAAGGCTGGAACACATGGGGTATTCATTCAGTGAGGACTCCCATCAAAGCGAGGATTGATTGCCTTAGGACTGTGTAGTTAGCACACATGTGAGTGATAAATGGCAAATAACGTGACACATCCTTTTTTCAGATCCCATGTTAGATCTGGATATTCAAGAATTAGCCAGCCTTACTACTGGTGGAGGAGATTTGGAGAATTTTGAAAGACTGTTTTCAAAGTTAAAGGAAATGAAAGGTAATTGGCTCCATTGTGTCTAACACGTTCCCATCTCGGTGCTCCTCTATTTTATATAGTAGGATTTTGTTTTTTAACTGTTGATTGGATTCCATGTTCTGGTCTCAACTATCTGTGGAGACACTTGGTGACTGGGGGACCTTGCCATCTTCTGGTAGAAATTCCCTGGGGAAAGTTTTCCTCTTTCTTCACTCTTCCCTCTTTCTTTCCCATCTCTTGCCTCTCTTGGTTTTCTTTCAGTGTGTCTCATTAACCTGGAATCAGTAAGACCCCTCTGCCAATTTACTCACATCATCCCCATGTGGAAAATCGGGAAGACTTAAGCTCCCTAACATCTGTAATGATTACTCCATGAGTATTTGTCTTTGAACCCCATCTCCCATCTTCTAGTGTTAGAACATCCATACACTCCAGACTCTCCTGTGCTATTAGATGAATTTCTTAAGATATATTTTCCCCCTAGACAAGGCTGCGACGCTTCCTCACGAGCAAAGAAAGTTGCATGCAGAAAAGGTGAGATGATCAGTCAGGTATTTATTGAGTATCTACAAAAAAGTCCAGTGCTGTTAGAATTATGTATCACACTCATTGACTTCTATTAAGTGTCTCAGTGTGAACTTTTCATCGGGTATTAACTTGGAACGAATTGAATGTTTACACAGTAGTGATATAATTGGTGTAGTCAAACCCAGATTTTTCAAATGTATGTTGAGTGACATGGAACTTTCATTGAGACTCAGGATGTTTGCCTTCTTAACTGTTGGGCTGGAAAACTCTTAGTCGTTTGTTTTGTTTTGTTTTGTTATTACCAACGCAACACATGTTCTTGGCAGGAAATGTACGTGGTTTATGGTATTTCATTGTATGAATGTGTCCTAATTTATTTATCCATTTCCCTTTTGCACATTTAGGTCATGTGCATTTTTTGCTTCTATAAATAGTGAAGCTGTGCATAACCTCATACATCCATCACCTTTGTATAGAACTCTGATTTTATCCTTAGTATAAATTTCTAGAAGTCCCAGATCAGGGTATGCAAGGGTTTTTGATATATGTGGCTGGAGGGCACATTAATAGAATTTTAGGCCTTGATCAGTTCAACATATTGACTGACTCATGAAACAAGCTGTAGTATAGCTGTGTCCTAAAATGTGTTGCATGCTTCTCTCCACAGGTGGCCAAAGCCTTCTGGATGGCAATTGGGGGAGACAGAGATGAAATTGAAGGCCTTTCATCTGATGAAGAACACTAAATTATTCGTGCTAGGGTCTGACTGCCTGAGATACTTCCCTGCTCCACCCAGTTCTATTTTGCTGAACTTCCCATCATCATCTTGGCCACCTGATTTAGTTCTAGGGCCCCCTTACTTTTAGTTTTTAATAGGAGATAGTAGGGCTTTTCTCCCTTGGTATATTTTAAGGGAGTAAGGAGTATAACGACAACAAGGAGTGAGGGTTTTTCAAATACACCATTTCTAGGAACAGGAGTGAAATGAGGCTCAGCAGCCTGTGTGATTTGCCCAAGTTGAAAGAGAAGGCCACCACGCCATTCCCGGTCCGCCTTTTATGTAATGTCCTCTGCAGTTACACTCGATTACTGCAGATCAGGAGCTGGTGCTACCTTTCCTCGGACTTCTGGACTTTCTGCTTTCAGGGAGCTTGCTGCTCTGAGCTTTGGTGCTTTCGATGGCAGGAAAGGGTGCAGCTGCTGATTTGATTTGTGCTGTAGTCGAGATGGGGCCAGAGTCAGTGGACCTCAGGTTAGTCTCTAGCTAAAAAATGCCTCTGGACATTTCATCTGAAATAGAGGGTCTCAGCTCACACTAGACACTAGAAATTACTGAGAAACGAGTGTGAATTTTTAGACAATGATAGAGGAGGCAAAGGTATCCTCCTCTGGTAGAGAGAAAACAAACCCATCTACCTTGCTGGGTTGCTGTTGTGGGGGTACAGGCAGGGATTTTTGTTTAAAAGAGAGAAGGGAACTTCAGGAATTCCCGGTTCTGGGCCATTGAAGCAGTATATGATCGTATCCAGAGGCTTTTGCATTAGTCTCGCCAGGAAGAAACTGTTCTTCCTTAGAACTCTTGAGATGTCAGAGCTCTGCCATCACACTTTATACCCCCAAAACAAGGCAATTTCCCGCCTCTCTGTCTCTGAGAGCCAAACAGATCACTGCCAAAATAGTCATACTGCAGTGTGGGTGAGCCAGGAAAGGATGTGAAAGGTTAGGCAGTGAAGCTCTGAGGACCTATGTTACTTCCAGGGCTGGGGGGATGAGTGGGGGCAGCCTGAGGGGAACTGGTTGCCAGAGGGAACGTTTGCAAAGGAAGGGTGGGAAATAGAGCAAATTAAAAAAAATCCCTATTTCTGTGTTTGTAGATACTTGGTAATGCATGCCATTAACCTTCCCTGTGGTAGTCCCTGCCACGGTTTTAGACTGGTGCCCCATGGCTCTAGACTGATTGGGTGGTGCTGGCTAAGAACTGATCCTGGCCTACTATGGACTGTGAACTCCTTAGGTTACCAGCAGAAACAAGTTTCATCCTCCCCCTCCCCTGGTGACTGCCTTCTAAGCACTACAGAAAGAATGGCAGGAAGAGTAGAATGCCTCAGGTTCTGGACCAGGGCAGCTACCAGGAGGGAAGGTTTCAGTGATTGGAGTATTCAGGAAGAGCTGTCATCACAGGCAACATTGGCAGTTACCTTGCTTGGTGACTCTTTTTCCCCCTTCCTTTTCTTTTTTCCCCTCTCTTAACTATTGTAAAGGTCTTTGAGACCATAGCTGATTGCCATTCCATCATTGTTTCTTTGAGGTGACATTAGCTATTGATTAAGAATGTAAGGGAAGTTGCAAAATGAAAGACAATGTTCTTCTCAAAACATAAAGGGTTCCAAAAAATATGTCAGGTCACATGGTTAGGAAAGACAGATTAGAAAAAGCTATGAATGTGATTTTGTGGATTGAACAAAGCCAGATGATTAAAAAAGGATTTATTTATAAAGTCTACTAATGTGTGTTATGATTTTGTTTTTTAGTATTGGATATGTTGGGGGAAGCCATACTTTCAGATTAGGCATAAATAGTGAATAATCGGAGACTTTGTCAAACTCACAGTTTTGGAACCAACCACGTATGTATAATATCAGCTTACCTTTTCAAGACCTCAGCTTTCTGGGGCTGTTGGCCCCTTCCAGGGGACACAGGGATGAAAGTGTCCAGTGCTTGTCCACTAAAGGTCCATGTTAAGAAGAGTGATCATGAGCTAATAGTGCAATAAAAGTTGCCGTTTACCAGGGCACCTGGGTGGGGGGCAGGGGGGTGGTCTCAGTTAAGTGTCCAACTCTTAGTTTCAGCCCAGGTCATGATCTCAGGGTTAGGAGATCGAGCACTGCATGGGGCTCTGTGCTGGGCGTGGATCCGGTTTAAGGTTCTCCCTCTGCCCCTCCCCACCCCTCTCCCTCTCAGGAAGAAAAAAAAAAGTTGCAGTCTATCTAACATGACCTATGCACGCGCCAACACAAGTTACTATGGACTGTCTGGGATTTAAAGTGAGAGACTCGTGTTTTTTTCCCTGCAACATTTCTCTCTCTGTGTAACACACAGGCACATAGTAGGTTCTGAATTTTTGGTTTTGATTTGCATATGCTAGTTTGATGAAATTGATCACAAAGTTTGAAGGTCCAGAGTGTTGGAAGGTAGGGAGAGACAAAAATAAACTTTTCCCCCCCTGAGAAAATCATGTGTTATGTAATAATTTTAGAGTGATGAAGACATAGATATTTTTATAATTTTAAAATATGTTATCCTGCCAGAGTATGAGAAGATTGACAGAACCAGTTTGCTTTCTCTCTATTTATAGAACTTGGCCACATCTAATTCAGAGAAGCAAGAGATTCAGGGACGCTAGACTTGGATGGCTGAGTAATATGGAATGTGGTTCAAGGACCATCGAGCATGTCAGGCCATTGCTGCAGACTACTTGTAACATGTGAAATGTGATATATGGCTGCCTTCCTGTACCCACTGTGGAGAGGTGGGGATAAATATCTTCCCTGTAGCTTGTCAGATTCCTTTAACGTTAGGCCAGTCTCTTAACAATGGCCATCGAGAGAGCACGTGGAATGCCCCTTACCCTGCGCCTGCCACGGAAAAGCAGTCTTAGAAGAATCACTGTCTAAGGGTAAGATGAGAGCTCCATGAACTATTCTGAGTGCTTACTGATGCAAAGCTAAATTTAGCGAACATGTGTCTAGTGTGGTCAGAGGTTCTGATTCATTGAACATTCTGATTGATGGAGACAGAGCTTCAGAGACTTGTGTAACGAGTCAGAGGCCTTCACCCCCACCCTACATTTAAAGCAGTCAAACAATTTAGGTGTGGCATTCGGTCACTAAATACCAAATCCTATGAGAGGACGCTAGGTGGAGAAAGTGAAAAATCTGGTCCAGTCTACCACCTTCATGCAGGACGGGTTGGAGAACACCCTAACGATGAGCTTTCCCAGAGTTTGTACGTTTCCTAAAAGCAGCAGGCTGGGTGTGCAGGGCGAAGTTCGCGTTTTGATTTAGATTCCACTTGGGGTTTGGTGTAGTAGTGATCCATCCTGGCGTCTCTGGCATCCAAGCTGTTGCAGTAAAGGTCTTAGAAATTCTCAGTTTTGTATTTTTGGCACTACCTAGCTTGTTATTAATATCATGAGTCTTGCTGTTAATGTAGATCTTTATTTGGAGTTTAGTGTGTGTGTTTGTAGCATTAAAGCCATGTTCTTCTAGGCTAGGAAGCATCTTGCATGATTCTGCGGTGTTTTCTGAGGTGCAGAGTGAAGAATTAAGAGTGGTAACAGCAACCTCGTGGGCCTTTGGTTAGACCACCACTAAGCCCCATTCCAGCTGCTAATGGTTTGTCACTCTACCTTGTTTCCTGTTGGAACAGAATTGAGTCACAACCTGGACCTAATGATTATTACCGCATCTTTGGAGCACAGGTTTGGGAAGAAAAATTTTTCCTCTAAAATGTTGTTCTATCTGTATCTGTCGAGAGGTCCAGACCCTCTCTCCCCCCAATCACGGATCCGGGAGGCAAAGGCAGGTCACACAAGGCTGTTCCTGACTGGCCTCCCTGGTTCTCTCCCGTGAAGGAGGTGATCAGTCATTGCCTCCCCCTTCTCTCATCAGCCAGGTGGCTTTAATGCTACAAAAATGTGGCCTGAGGGAGGCCTGGGGTAGGAAAGGGCACAGTGTAGGAGACCATCCTCTTCCTCTGAAGCCCAGGGATGTGGTCTGCACTTATCCTGCCACTGTGGAAAGCTCTCAGGATGTCATCAGTGTTGAAGTTAGAAGGCTTCAAGGCTGGAGTTGAGGGAGAGCAGCTGTCACGTATTCCTTTACCCAGGTGAGAGCCAGAACTGGATTCAGGGTCCAGCACTAATTGTGAACCTTCTTGGTACCAGGCTGTTCCATGTGTAGCAGAGCACATGTAGGTAAGGATGCAGCTTTTCTCTGGAAGTTCCTTGTCCTAGCCAGGTGACGGGGGGGGGAGCAAAACAAGCCACAGAGGTAGGATGCGAGGCCGCAGGTGAGGTGCTGTGAACCCTCAGTTGCTGCAGGAAGGAGCAAGCAGAGTGGGCTGGGGAGAGCAGAGAGTACATCTTGGAGCGGTCTTCTCAAGCTTGAGCCCAGCAGGGCCCCACCCCGGAGTTTCTGGTCCAGTAGGGCCCAAGCAGAGCCTAGGTAAGTATGTTCCTACCAGCCAGGGTGGTTACTGAAGCTACTGGCCAGGGCCCAAGCTTGGAGACCCACTGACTTTGAAGAAGTTGAGGCCTAAATTGGGCCAGGGGCTAGGGTATGAATTGGGGCAGATGGGTGAATAGAGGCAGGAAATTCTTAGTGGAAGTTGCAGCATGGACAGAGGTATGGAGAGAAAGCAAGGGGTTATGTTGGGAAAACCCACATAGGCCAGTTAGAGAAACGGTGGCAAATAAGGATGGAGTGAATTTGGAGAAAACCTTGAAATACTACTTCGCAGAGCCCCTGCCTACTCAAGAGGGAATCAAGGAGCCCAAGGGGTTTAGAGTGGAAAGGGCATCCAACCAGAATTACATTCCTGGGAAATCTGGCAGCAGTAGTAGCCAAAACTAATTGATTAGCGCGATCTGCCTGAGAGCTGTGTTGAGGATTCTGAGGCTTGAGAACAGACCGAGTACCGGGACTCCTGCTTTCTGCTGTGGATAAACAGAGTGGTGGTAATTCTGCTGCGTGCCATCCTTGGACTAGAAGGGGACAGAACGTTAGGACAGCTGTGATAAACAGTAATCAGAACTGTATTTTGGGGGCATTCCTTCAATCACATGTGGGGGGGGGGCACAGTGGAAGCAGACATAAAAGATATTTCTGAGGTAGAACCTGCTAGAGACACTGATTCAATTATTCAGCAAAAAATGGTGGCCCGAAGAAGGCAGGAGTACGAGAATAAGATGTTTAAGTGTTGCTCTCCAGGAACTCCGAGCCTCGAGGGGAAAACACACAATTACCACATAGTTGGGTGGACTGGCGATACATCTGTGAAAGGCTTCCTAGAGTTGTCTGACCTGAGTCTCAGCATTCATGAAAGTTCTCAGGTGACCTGCTGGGGTGTCAGGCAGGTCCAGGGGCAGTGAGCACAGACTGGGGAGGAGGGCTTGTCATCATGGAGAGGAGTATGTAAGGAACTACACCGCCCGTTCATTGCTGGGCTGCAGACTGAAACAGTGAGCTGTGACGGCCAGATAGGGGCCAAGTGAGGAGAGCCCAGTGGTCCGTGAAAAGGCTTGAGAGCGTGTGCTGGGGCCCAGGTGGGGGGCATCTAAGGTCATGAGGGTCACAGGGCAGTGTGGATGATGCATTTCCTGGAAAGCAGGCAGAGGCTGGGAGCTGTTGGGGAGCTGGTGCAGGTGTCTGAGTGCGAAGGACCCGAAGTGTAGGGCCGGGAGAGAGGACAAGCAGGACTGGGTGGATGTGGGAGTGAAGGAGTGCAGGGCTGTCAGGCCAGAGGAGAGGGAGGTGGTTTAATGAGGGCAATGATGAATTCCCTTTTTATAGTTGTTGAGTTTTGAGGTACTGTGGCACCTCCACGCACCAGTAGCCAGTAGGCTGTTGGATACAAGTCTGAAACTTAGGATTGATGTCTGGGCTATAAATACTGACTTGGGAGTCATTAGCATCAATGTGGCTTGAAATCATGCGGGGAGATGAGGTCACTCAGGAAGGAATGTCAAGTGCATGCAGTGGTCTAGGAACACCGACCCGGAAGAAGTAGGCGCAAGCCCAAGAAAAAGAGAAGATGGCATGGGAGAGCCAGGACATTTGGGGAGTGGGACCTTTCTGAAAGGGAGGGGATAGAGAGCACGGGAGAGAAAGGTATCGAACCACTCGGGACTTGGACGATGGGGGAGAGGAACAGGCCACTGATAAAAATTGGGAGTCTGCAGGGTGCCAGCTTGAGAAAGACGATTCGGGTTGGGGCTGTTGTGGTTTGGATCTCGTTTACTAGGCAGCTGGAATTTAAAATCGTGGATCTGAAGGAACCGGTTGGGTTAGAGGCATAATTTGAGTCATTTGCTGAGAAATGCAGGCTAAAACCTTGGGGAAGACAGGGACAGAAGGGTAGAACTAGTAATTCCGAAGGTATTTGATGCTAATTTGATACAGGCTGTAGGGCCAAATCTCTAGGTCCAGACGGGCCGGCCCGAGGAGATAGGCTTCCCTCCTGGTAAGGGAGGTGTTTATGGCGTTCCTTAGCAGGAAAACGCATAGAAGGAGCCTGGCTAAAGGATTATAATCTTATTTCTTAATCCACATTATCTGGGGTCAGTGAAGATTCAACCAAGTAGTGTTTCTCCTTGGGGAGTTTCATGGACACGGACAAACACCTCAGAGCTGCAAAATGTGAAAACCTACTTATTGATGTGGCTTGAAACTACCTCAGTGCCTATGGGAGGATGAATCTGGTGCCACTCACTTCCCCTGCTTGAAGGTCTTCGGCAAGCAACTGGTGCCAACGCAGGGGTGGCAACAAGGGGGTGGGTGTGGGGCAGATGTGGGAAGCAAGGGAGATGTACCCAGGGTGAAACTTCGGACCTCTCCTGGGCTGAGCCCCAGGCTCCTGCAGGCACGGGAGGACAGGCTGGCCCTCGTAGTACCCTGGGAAAGTGAGAGAGGCTGGGTGGGGCAGAAGGGGGGCTGGGGGCATTTCTGAAGCCCCTGGTACCCTTCAGGGCTCCCCTCCCTCCCCCAGCAAGAAGAGACTGAGCTCCTGGCACAGGAGCTTTTCAATGAAAAGTTTATTAGATGGGCACTTTCAGGGAAAAGAGAGCGAGGACACAGATCTTTAACAGGTACAATGTTTAAACAGGTGCTCTGCTCTTAAGATACAAAAGTTAGAAAAATCTAAAACACTATAAATACGTACATGCTTTTTACAAAGGTATTAAAGGTCAGGCTGGCTGAGAAGTGAAGGTAATCACCATCCTCCACATTCCACCCCCCCCCTGCCCATGTCACCACCACCAGAGTCTGGAACAGCCGAGTTGCCACAGCAGCAGGGAGGTGAGTGAAGAAGGGCAGGTGGCTCTGGCTCCAGCCCTCTGGGTGAAGTTCTCACCGCTCAGGAGGGAGAGGGGCTGGGTTCGGAGCCCCCCACCCCCACCCCCCCTGGGAAAGGGCGTACAGGCGACTCAGGCTGCCATGTGTTTAGTCAGCCCAGGGTGGTGGCTTTGGCTGCTGGGCCACTGCGCCCTCCACCAGCCTTCAGACCTGGCTGTGCCCCAGACTCTTCCCAGCCACGGCCCTGGGGAGGAGAGACCTTTGCTTTCCAACTTTCTCCAAAAAATTAAATAGTTCTCTGTCTTGAACAGTTTTAAGAAATTATTACATAAATATAAAAACACCAGAGTGCTAGAGTGTACATTACTTCAGCATTAAAAAAGAATCAATTACAGAATCACTGAGCAAGTTTCTCAATCCAGTTTACACGGTAGGCGAGTTGATGGGGGAGCTGTGTTTCTGGACAGTTGCCTGCGCGGCGTCACCTCCCCACGGACTGCCACCCTTCCATCAGACTCCTCCTCTTCTGGTTGGAACCATACCCTCTTGTGTACATGTTTTGCTTCCCCACCCTCTTGAGAAGCAGTTGATCCTCCTCAAAAGGATGATCTGGAAGGGAACATTCATGCCACAAAAAGAAAAACGGTACAGCGCAGCTGTGTTGAGGTTTTCTTCCAGTAAAGTGGGGACAACACACGGAGCTCTTGGGGTATAGAACTACAATCACACCCGCTCTTGCTACCGGTAACCCCCTTGGAAACCGGCCTGTGAACAGTCCCCAGATTGCTCTTCCTTCCTCATCCTTCTTCAGGACGACAGAGAGGGGCCTCAGGTGAGCTCTGGCCCTGCAGAGACAGTCACGGAGCCTCAGGAAGGGCAGCTTGGGACCCGGAGCGAAACCCTACCTGCCTCCTCCCCAGACTACGTACATGCATGTGCGACATGCACACACCACTTAAAGCCTTTTCCTACAGTTGAGTAAAAGCATTTAGCCCTGGAATATGTCCAAACTCTAGGAAGCCAAGGGAAGATGGAGAAAAGAAACTAAGCACAAGATACGTGCTATAGCTCATTCCAATACATTAATGATTTTTTAAAAAATTAATCACCACGGTCAATAAAAAAAAAACACAGACACCATGAGGACGACGGGAAAGTCTGCCAGCAGCCTTGCCCTCATGTGTGTGCTTCCTCAGAGAAGAGTCAAAGTCCCTGCTCCTGACTCTAGGCTTGTCTCAAAATGTCAGCTCGTCCACAGCCCGCCAGGAAGGTGGCCAACTGAGATGATGTTCCAGCACAGGCCTGTAACCCGAACCCGCTGGGGCAGCTACCTACTTTGCTTGTGCTGGAAGGCCCTAAGTTACTAAAGTTAGGAAGGGGAGGGTGGGGGAGGAAAGGGAAGAGAACAGAAGCCGGCTCCTGGGGGAGGCAGGGAGCCCTGACAACTACTTCAAACTGCTCTCCAACATCCCCCCCCCCTTAGATGGCCCTATTTTCTCTCGACCCCATCAACTGTTCTTTAGGAAGCTCTTTTTTAACGTGGAAATGCCATTCATTCAACAGGATTTTCAAACTAAGAAAACAAGCTTTGTGACTTGAATGAAGGACACTGATGTTACACAAGCCTCAACACACCACTGCAGCCTTGAGGATGGGAAGGTCAGCCTGTCCTCACCTCTAGGTACGACTGAACTTCTTCCAGAGGTGGGCTTACCTACACTTTCACCCCCTCCTCCAGGGGTCTAGTCTGGAAAGGAGAGGGGCCAAGGCGGCTTCTGGAGAAACACAAAACTAAAACGTCATGCCTCCTAAAAGTAGCCTTCAGCTCTGAGCATCGGGGGTCCTGAGACACTGTCCGAGCACAGCCACTGGATCGCCCAAACTGTGCTGTACCTGAAGCTGGTTCCCAAGTAACTGGAGGACAGGAAGGCCTCAGGATCAGGAAGCTGGTGGAGAATGCAGGCCCGCAGACACTGCTGCCCTGGCTTTTAGGGAGGGCATAACGATTGCATGAGCAGAGGTCACGCTGGAATACACCACGAGTCTCAGACCTGACCAGGAGCGGGAACGCACATCCAAGAGGTTCAGGTAGCTTCCTGGAAGCAGCAGTCCACAGATCATTTCACAGCAGGCAAACTTCGGACCCGCGGTATTTGATCCTCTCAGGTAGAGAGGAGTTGCGTGGTGTCTCGGTTCTGTGTCAACAGCCCCGTGAAAAGATAAGCATATAGGTCTGGCAAGGTGCTCCTCCCATCTCTTCCTGTGTCCTCAGGGAGCATGGAGAGCAGCTCTCCTACCTGGAAACCATATAGCTAGAGCTGCAGAGGCATTAGGATCCTGTCGGGGAGGCATCAGAAAGCCCCAACATCTCCATAAGGCATCAGAAACATCACATTTGAGATACAGACCTGCCCAAAGTACATACTTTCTCCCCTTCACCTGGAAGAAGACAGGACTTCCATAGGAAATCCCTTTACTTTTCCTGGTAGAAATCCATGCAAAAAGATGGGATAAAGTCATTTCATACAAAAAACAGCAACAAGGGATAAAGTACCAATTGCAAGGGGCAACTCTGTCTGCTGGATCCTGCAAAAGGCCAGTAGAAAAGGAGGGCTTTTTTTTTTTTTTCCAGTTGAAATAATTTATAATAGTTTCCTCGCTAATTGCCACTGGGAGCAGTACTTCTTATACACAATATAGCTGCTAGAGTTGTCACTGATGATCCTCTGCCATGAGCTAGATAATCTTACGTCCCAGGGGAAAGACAGCAGACCTCTGTGCACCAAGCCTGCAATTTTCAAAAGTGTAAAAAAAATTTAGTAGCCCTTTTCATTGGCCTACGTTGGCCTGCGATTTTTCCCTCCTGGTGAATTTGCTTCTGTTGATTTCAGTTCCCAGAGGTGCTGGCAGGTGTCTTTTCAACAAAACTTGGAAAAGCTTCACCTTGAGAGAGAGGTTGCTGGGCCCCCCCCCCACGGGCTTCCCAATCAGCGTGCCAAACCCAGGATTTTTTTTTTTTTAATATAAAATAAACGTTTAAACGAGCATACTGATCAAGCTCATTTAATTAATGCAACTGACTAGGTAAACCAAGATAGCTGGATGCGTAAGAATAGCAAGTGAGCTCTTACAGATGACTGGAGACCCACGCCATGTCATGCTGCCTTAGCTCAGATGCTGTGATGCGACAGCTGCCTCCTGCTTCATGTGACTACTTCACGTAATTCCAATCTCTGAGATTAACACAAGAAGATAAACTATACATTGCATAAGCGCCGAGCCTCAGCAGATCTCCCAACCGTTTGAAGTTGAGAAAGGACAAATGTAAGAGAGGAGGTGTCTCACCAGCTTTCCCCACTGTCCCCGTGCGCATGTTCTGAATGCACTGGCTCACACTTATCAGTCTGCTCTGCGAGGAGAGGAGACAGATGAGCCTGCCTCCCCAGCCCCAGTCAGCCCCGCTCCTGGGGTGCAAGGTCTGCTGGAAGGCTGGGGCTCAGGAATGCTCAGTTGAAGCGTTCGTTAAAAGTGGCAGAGGGCTGGGCCTGAGGTTTGCTCATGTCCTTGCAGGCTCCACCCTACCTAGAACACCCAAGGTGAGCTTGACACTCCAGTCTGGAGCCAAGGGCCATGTCCTGCTGGACAGTGACATCCTAGATTGCTGTCATTAAAACAGAAGGGGGCTGGGAGGGGGGGCAGGTGGTGAACTACTACCTGTTTGCTCAAGCCACCAGAGCAGAAGCCATTTCTTGCCCTTCAAATTGGGGCCAAAGGGCAGATGTGTTCAGCAGACACAGCTGTTCATAAAATCCATCTCTGGGTTTGCTTTTGTGTTTTGGAAAACAGGTCGGCGCCGCTTTGATGGAGGAAGAAAAATTTCTTCTTCATTGACAATAGTGAGTTGAGTTCCAATTTCCTCCACCTCCTGCACGGCCTTTCCCCCCCAAGCCCACCCTCCCCCCACCCTCCCCCTTCACACCCAGCGTCTCTAAGACACACTGGAACAGCGGATGCTTGGGGAGCCCATCTGGGTGAGGACCTTGTCAAGCCACTGCAAGGGCCCATTCAGGTGCAGCTCGATCCAGCAGGGGGTGCTGGTCACTGTCTGTCTCCTGCAAGACAGAAGGACAGGGGTGGGGTGGAAGACTTCAGAAATGTCCAGAAGGACACACATACAAGTCAGAACACTTTTTCCTGCTTCGGTGAGGGTCTTCTTCCCAGAGTCAGAGGTAGGTCCTTGGCACCTCGCTAGCCCCTGCTCTAGAGGTCTCAATAATGGGCTAAGACCACTGGACCAAACTCCTCCAGGAAGAACCTTGAGTAAATAAGGTTCTCTTGCTGGGGAAGGAGGTAGCCCTTCAAGGGTTAAATGTGTAAGGCAAATTCTAGGGTGTCCCACTTGCGCCCCCCCCCCCCCCCACCGTCCCATTTCTGTGACAGGCCTCCCAGTGAAGAACTTCCGGCCTGAGCAAAGGTCTCCCTAGGGTCCCATCTGTCTTGAATGGGCAGCCCATCTCCAGCCCCGGATCCAGTCCCAGCAGGCCATGATGACGTATGTCTGTCTGATTGAGGGGTGTTTTTTGCACAGTGCCGACAGAGCCCACATGCCATCAGTTCCCCATGTGCTGATATAATTCCCATCTATGGCCTTATTTTGGAAAATCTTACGAGCAGAGCGAGCCATGGAACAATTACTGGAAAAAACCAAGGCACACCACACGTTTCTTTTCCCCAAAGCACTTTGTCTAAATTCAGGCTGGTTGATGACGCAGCGCCGCAGGCGAACTCCCAAAGGCTATCTGCTGAGGCCGGAGGCGCTGGTGCCAGCTGGAGGTGAGAGGCCTGGGCCCGGGGCCCTCCCCACTTTGGGCCATCTCACAGGAGGGATGAAACCTTACTCTCTTTGGCCCAAGAGGCAGAAGGAGGGCAAGACTGTTCTGGGAAGGGGCCGCACCCGCCCATTAGGCCACTCTGCAGGGCTGCCAGGTGGCAGTGACGTGGTGGGCCGCACAGGACCTGATGTGCTGGCAGTATGCGTCCCGCGTGGTGACACAGTGCCCCTAGGGAAAGGCTTCGCCACCGAGGGGCCTCTTCCCAGCACTCAGAACTGCAGGGCCATGGTGCTGGGCCAGGTCGAGAGCTGCTAGCCTGAGGCCACCGCCCTCCTCGGTTGCCTATGCTTCACCCGAGTGGAGGTTTAGCAAATGGGCCTGTGGGGTACCTCTCTGACCTGAGGTGCCTGAGCAGTCTCTGGACTCAAGTCTGGGTGTAGCAAGAGCAGAAAGACCTCTCTCTGGGTCTTTGCCACTTCCCCACTAAAGGAAAAATACTGTTCCCTTCCCCACCAAAGGAAAAATATTAATTTTGTAACTTTTTACTCTTATCCCATTAATGCTTTCAGCCAGGGCTAAAAGGTGGGCTAAAATCTCTCTCGGGCTGGGCCTTCAGGCCTGGGCCCATCTCCTCCAGCTATGGTCACTGGGCTGTAAGCTCCTGAGCTAAACCTCCAGGCTTGACCGCTTTGACTAGTCAGTGGGTCACTCACCGTGGATGTCATGGAGACCCCACAGACCAAGGTGCTGTGTTCCCTGGCCCCGTGGTGCAGATCCAGGGAACAGCAGCTAAAATACGGTAAATAGAAGAGGACTTCACGGACCGAAATCCTCTAATGAGAATCTGACTTTCCATAAGTCATGCTCATCTGGATTTCATTATAAACAGTGGCCCAGTGCCAATATTGAAATGGGTTTGGCCTGGGTGCAGAATGACTACAAAACAAAATGGATTCCAAACATCTGGAAAAATGAAGAGAAGAGGGGAGTCACTTGCAAGGCGCTGGCCCCAGCTGACGTGTGGGCACCTCTGCGTCTGCCACAGGAGCGGGGGGCTGGGCAGGGGGAGCGTGGGGCCGGAGGGGCACATGGCCCTGGCCCTCGCACACCCCTGTCTAGCTGGGGGAGGAAAAGGGACTGGATTCCCTAAACCTAAACTAGAATGGTCTGAGACAACAGAGCAGACCAGGTGGACCCGACCAGTGCCATGTTTAAACCAGTATTGAAATTCTGAGAAAAACCTTTCTCAGCAAATAACCTTCATTCTTTAATGACTACCCAAATCTCCCATCTGCCTCTCCGTTTTAATACCCTAGACCCCCAGGGTCACCCGAGTCAAAGGCGGAGCCCCAGAGGAGGGAAGAACAATGGGATGAAGACTTTAGTCCCTGGAGAGGGACATCCTAAAACCATCTGCCCAAAATGAACAATGAGGAAGCAGCCAAGAGGCCCAATTTCTGGGCTCAGTTTTTTCACGAATGATGTGACTTCAGGCAAGTCACTTTCCCTCCCTGGGCCTCGGTCCCCTCGTCCATGCACCGGGGGTGATGCCAGCATCCCCACCCAGGGACGTGGTGAGGAAGAACTGGAACATGTCTGTTTATGGTGCTTGAGAAACTGAAGTGCTGGGCAAACAGTGCCCGGCTCTTCCTTATCTAGGTGGCTCAGGCCCTCATGGCCTGCCAGGCCATGGCCTCTGACCCTTGGCCCCTGCTCTCTGCAGTGTGGGTGGCCTAGCTCAACTCTGAGGAGCCCCTGCTCTGCTGTCTGGGTCATGTGCAGTTGGGTCCCTGTGGCATGTGGCACCCAGATCTGACCTGTATTCTGCTCCCCAGCCTTTGACGAAGCTCATGCGGATGGTACACATCCGCGTCAACTGGTAGACCGCCTCGAAGCCCTGGTTGACGGATTGAGCCAGGAGGGCGGCAAACTCCTGGTTGTTGAAGATCTTCAGGTTGCACCCTGCCAAGAGAACAAAAACCGTGCTCATGGGGACAGAGGCATGCGCGTCCAGTGCCCCACTCCTGGCTGAAGCCACCCCTGGGTCATCCAGAATGGCATAACTCACACGGTTCAAGTGGCACGTGGTTATTCCATGCGCTGGCCACACACTCCCCACTTAGCACCATGCTAGGGACATGCCCCCTTGGTCCCTGCCCTTGATGCCGTCCCCACCTCAAGGGAGAGGTGCTGCTGACGCACGGGGCGGATCAAACACCAGCTTGTAAGCTCTAGCTCCCAGAGCCAGGGAATGCTGAGGAAAACTGTAAAGTGGGCTACCAAGAATAAGAGTGATGGTTTGGAGAGCTGAGCCTTGCCCTGGGCAAAAGGGCCAAGGCAGGACTCTATGGACCCAAGCCAGAACGCCCATGGCTGTGTAGGGCATGGCTGGCCACCCGGGGAACAGGAGCCCTTGACATGAGATAGAAGGAGTGCCAGTAGGAACAGGCCAGGTGAAGCGCCATGCAGCTTGCCGCTCCCACAGGAGGCTCAGCAGAGGGTCCCAGGCTTGCCTGGTGAATCCACCTGAGACCAGGAAGGAGCAAGTGACTGGGGCCACACTTTGGCCTTTGGGCACATGGCTGGGTCAGGGTGACATTCGCAGCAAAGTGAAGATGTGTGTCTAACCCTCCAGGCAGTAAAACCAGAGACAGGCACAAATAAAGTTTATAATAAATCTCCTGAAGTCCTACCACCCAAGTGCCAGGAATGTATCAATCAGAAAAAATAAAGACAACAGCACATACTAGAAATACCCAAAAGGTGAGCTAAGGTGGCGTTTAGTAACAGGCCAGCACTGGACTCCTAATCTTGCTGTGGGACTCTGGACCCGTCGCTCTCTGTTTGTAAACCGTGTCTCCTTTGTCAGATGGGAGGCTGGCCTCGAAGGTCCCTCTATGAGCTAATGAACCCCACCACAGCCAACTCGGCCCTCCCCAAAAAGGTGGGTGGGAAGGGCTGGGGAAGGGAGCAGCCACAACAAGCCAGGAATACAACAGAGCTTCCGGTTCTCATTCTCTCCAAGGGGTAGTGTGGTGACAAAGGGCAGCAAGTGGGCCCTGGCTCGCAGCGGAGCCAAGGAGCACAGGAGCACTGGACTCGGCAGTCACACAGTCCTAAGGCTCATCCCAGCTCAGCCACTCACCAGCTGTGTGCCTCTGGGCAGGTGGCTTCACCTCTCTGAACCTGTCTCCTCACCTAAGGAGCCAGGATGCCTGGAGAGAACTAAGCGAGAGCAGAGATACAGATGTGCTCTGCAGACACGACCACAATGCACTGAAACCGCGGGGCCCCGTTGTTTCGGACCTTCTGCATGCTTAAGCTGACCCTGCCCCAAAGCCCATCGCCCTACTATCCATCTGCCACCGAGATAAGAAAACATGTGGCCCTCAGTACCAGCCGGGCACAGCCCACGTTCTGCTAGCAGCGCGGCCGGGGCTGCGTGCCTGTGAGCAGGGGGCTCGGCCGGTGCTCCCAGCCTTGGTTTTCTAAGTCAGGAGGCCTAGATGGGATCAGTCCCCACCCGTGTTGCTGCGCAGCCGTGGCCCTATCCAGCCACCCTCTGGGGTGCAGCCCAATACCCTTTCTTGCGGCACAGGTGGGAATCATCAGCTCTGCTCAGAAAACCCCCAAGAGGTCCCCCAGAACAGAAGCAAAGCTTTCTTGTGCCCTTCTGTGGCCTGGCCCCATCGTGCTTTCTAGACATTTCCCATCTCTTACATGGCCTTCCCCAGCCAGAGTGCCACCCAAACGTGCCCTACCCTCCGTTACCTCTGGGCTTTTGCCCATATCATCCCCCCCCCACCGCTTGGAATGCCCTCAGGGTCCCCACCCCACCGCCCCCCTGTGCCTAATGCTAACCAGCCTTCAATGCCCAAAGCCCTCTCCACAAGGCCTTCCCTGATCCGTCCAACAGCTAAAGGAGTTCTTCCTGCCTGGATCCAAGAGCACCTCGTCTGTGCTGCTTGCCTGGTGCTCAGGACCCCCTTGTATTAGGCCCATTTGTGTCTTTGTCTGGTACACTCAGCTGGGCTGTAAGGTCTGCGGGGACAGCAGCAGGGCTTCCTGAACCCCTCCGCCTTCCTCAAGCACCTGGCACGGAGCCCACATGCTGTGTGAGTTGGTGGCACGAAGGAAGGAAGCACAATGCCTGAGCATCTGTGCACGCAAGGCAACAAGCAGGTACCCCTGGATCGAAGGCAGATCCATCAGAGGCTGCTCCCTGGAGGGTCAAGGAGAACACAGGCAGGAAGACCCAGAGAAACCCCAAGTGAAGCACCTCCAGGCTGGCGACACAGGAGGAGGAGAAAGGAAAGCAGCTCCCAGCATCGCAGGCACGTGTCGTGGCACGCAGGCGGGTAAGCGCTCGTACCTGGGGGGATCTTGCAGACGGTGGCCGGGTGCCAGCCGTAGCGCTGGTTGCAGTTGGGAGACTGGACAAAGATGGCACTGTCGCTGAGGCACTCCGCGAAGACCTCCCCGCCGATGTAGTACAGCCGCACGCCTCGCCCTAGAGACAGGGGGTCAGGCTGGAACCGGGCGCCCTGGCCCCAGGGCCTCCCGCCAAGGGGGCCAGCCTCACCAGACCAACAGGACCCAGAGCCCACGCTTAAACCCGCGCAGGGGACACTGGCGGGCGGGTGGGGAGGGTGACGACGTGCGGTTCCTAACGCTGGAGGGAACAGATGACGAGCGGAAAGGGCATGGGGCAAGTCTCCAGGACGTGCCCCGCCACGGACTAGACGGCGGCCGCTACCAAGGCCCTCCGCCTCTGAGCCTCAGTTTCTTCATCTGGAAGATGGGGTGGTAATAAGACGTACCTCCTCGGGTGGCTGTGCCACACACAGCGCGTGCCCGCGGAGCGTGAGCGGTGACTACTGCTGCTACTACAGAAACCCGTTCAGCAGACCTGCGGGACTCCTCCCGAGGCATCCCAGGAGCCCTTCCCGACAGGGATGGCTTAATGCCACCTCCTGTACCTCTCTCCCCGCGGTGCATTTTTCTAAAACATTCCATAGGTTTATATCATTCACTTTTCCTTCATCTCTTAAATCCATTCCAGATGGACAGAAATTATTTTTAAATTGGCTCTGCAATCCAAGCAAGCAGTTACGTAAACACTCTGAGTCCTCGCCTCAGCCAGGGGATGTTCTCTTCTTCTGCACGGGAAGGCCTCCATTGCCGCTTCTGGGGAAGAGGCCCAGAGGGCTGGAGAAAGGAGCCAGATTTTACAGGCACGACGTCAAGTGGGAGAGAAACCAGGGGGCCACTGGGTATTCTCCTGCCTCCTCGTCTCACTACGGCCCCACCACCCCGTTCTCCTTGGTGTGCCACGGACAGGCGGGGTGCTGGCAGACGCGGAGTGACGTGGAGGGGCCACCGTGTCATGTCCGTCAAGAGCAGAGGCAGAGGTAGAGATGGGGACACCCAGACCAGAAGAACAGAAATGTGTTCGGGTTTGGGTAATCTTTGAAATGTTATTCTTAAAATACAGAAGAGCATAAAGAGAGTAAGTGAACACCTATGTATGCCACCCAGGATCAGTATCTTTTTAAAAGTAAGACACACAGGGAGGCTGCGAGCTCGGTGGCAGGGCACTGCTTGTCACCGGCTGTCACACTCACTGTGTGGCGGCCTCTGCAAGGCTCTGCTCTTCCCGGGGCATCAGGTTATTCCCTGGAGAATGAGCCCACAGGCCCCGACCCATGGCTTCCAAACTTTGGAAAATTCCCCCCAAAATTTTTTTAAACTATAAAAACCCTCTCTTCAAATGAACTCTTCCTCATCTAATATGAACAAGATCCAGGGTGCTCCGGTTTACCGAGGACCAGACCTCCTGCTGCCCTGCCCAGCTCCTCAGTGTGCCCTGGAGCCCTTCACACCACCCCTGAGGGGCTCTGGGCCAAGAATACCCTATGTCACCATCCCCATGGCCTTCTGAGGGACTGGGGGTCACAAAATTATGAATATCCTTAGCATGATACTTTTATGAGCAACCCCAGTGACACACACACCCCTTCCTCTTCCCTAAACGAAGTGGCCTTCTACTCTGTCCTGGGTGTTGGGAGGCAGCATGTTAGCACCAGTGCTGTTCAGGCAGCCTAGAATAATCGCGTACGAAGTTAACAAAAGATCACCCGTGTAGGACGGACACCGCCTGCCTCCCCACCTGTCAGTACCGTAGGGGTACTTTATCAAAAGACTTGCATGTATTGCCCTTCTCCTAGATTGCCCATCTCGCCCCCTTAAATGAGCGTTTTCCTCGGTGGCTTTCACATCTTCAGACTTAATCCATGTTTGGGAAATGGGACTGACCAAGCCATGTGAACTCTCCTGGTCTGGCCCCTAAACAGGGCGATACAGAGTTTGGGGGCTGGCTGGGGGAGCGGGCCCTCTCCCCATGTCCCGGCAGGAGGCTGCTGGGGCCACGGGGTGGGCGGTGGATGGGGAGACGCCCTTACCGATGTGCCTCCGCGTGAGCTCCACAGCCGCGTTCCTGTTGACGTTGGAGAGCAGGCCGAGGCAGAAGCGCTCCGAGTTGGAGGGGTCGGTGAAGCCGTCCACCGTCATGGAGGGCTGCGAGGCGTGGAAGGTCTCCCCCACGCGCTGGTTCAGCTCGTAGTAGGAGATGGAGCACCAGAAGGCCGGCTCGCAGTAGGTGACAGGCTGCAGGTCTGGGGAGACAGGCCAGGCTACTGGGTCAGGCCCCCCCGGTCACCTGCTCCTCAGTGAGGTCCCCTGGATGCTTTGTAAGATGGCTGGGGACCTCCCGGAGGGTGGTACAATCCCCGCCCTCGTGCCTGGTGTTAAACTTTCAGGACCCAACGTGATAAAGTACTCTCGCGTTTGGAAAGGCCTTCCACGAGCTGGCCACTTTGATTTCGTGTTAGCTCATACCGGCCCTGCCCTGCCTGGCTGGCCTTGTTTGTGCTGAAGCCACCTTTTTTTTTTTTTTTTTTTTTTAAGATTTTATTTATTCATGAAAGACACAGAGAGAGGCAGAGACACAGGCAGAAGGAGAAGCAGGCTCCATGCAGGGAGCCCGATGTGGGACTCGATCCCAGGACCCCAGGATCAGGCCCTGGGCTGAAGGCAGGTGCTAAACTGCTGAGCCACCTGGGCTGCCCAATGGCTCTCTTTTTTATAAGATTTGGGAACCCCTGAAATAGAGGTTTCCCCTCACGTGACCCCGCGTCACCTTTCCTGGGACCCCCTAGCTCTCCTGTCACCTCCGGTCACTCTGGCCCACACCTGCCCAGGCACCCGGCCCTCCTCCCGCCTCATCTGACACCTCGGCAGGTCTGAGCTCAGCCCTGGGCCCGGCTCCCAGCCTTCCTCCCTGGCATCAGGGCCACAGCGTCCTAACAGGTCTCCCAGGCACCCTGGCTGGGGTATCGCCTCATTCGCCGACTACTCAAATCCCTCCTTGGAGAGCCAGGGAGGCTCCTGCCCCTTCTCCCTCCTCCAGCCTGACCATCGCTCTGGCTCTTCAACATATTTGGAGCGGCCGCTTACTCAGGGTGCGTCTGGGAGCTGGTGTGAGGGACAGAGGGCTCCCCGGGCTGGGCCTCAGCACTGGCCGGAGACCCCTGCTCCTGCCTGCGCGCCACCTCCTGGAGTGAGAGCCCCCCTGGGAACTCTGCTCTACAGGGTCTGGAGGTGCGTGAAGCACAAGCAAAAAAAAAAAAAAAAAAAAAATCAGAGAAGTTGTTCTAGGAGGGGCCTGCAGGGCTGAGGGCCCAGATCTACTTGTGGGGTCTGTGCCCACAATCCCTCTAAGGGCGGAGAGAACGCCTACCACATGTGTGACGAAATGCAGACCGGGAACATCCCTGCGCTCGGCACACACCCCTAGAAAGTGTCAGCTGGAGGGAGGCCAGGGACACCTAGACCCGGCTCCTCACCTCATCTTGGGTCAAAGAAGTCTCTGCCTGGAATCCTGGGCGTCACGGGCCGCTTGCTCGCACCCCTGGTCGGTGTCTACCCACGAAGTGCCAGCAGCATACCTCTGTCTCCCCCTCCCAAGCCGTGACAGTGACAAATGGCTCCAGATATCGCCAGCTGTCTGTGAAGGGGCAAAATAGCCCCTGGATGAAAACCACCGCCTTAGAGGCTTATCCAGGTCAGGAGCACAAGCTCGAAGGCCAGGTGGCCTGGGACGCGCTCTGGGCTTGGGCACCGACCAGCTGTGTGGCCGTGAGCGACCCGAACAGCTCCGAGTGTCAGCATCCACATCTGTCCCTGCAGCCACTGGCGGGGACCCGAAGGGGGGGGTAGGACGCCGTCTGCGGAGGGCCCAGGAGACATCAGAGGAGGTGCTGGGCTCGCCTCAAGCACCCAGTAAGTGGTGCTGACAACCAGAGCTGAGCACATACGTGAACCTGAATCCATCCCGCTCCTGAAGCGGCCTCCCCTGCAGGGGAGGGAGGAAAAGCATCCTCACTCCTTTCCTCTCTTCCCAGGATAGAGCGACATTAGAGGAGGGAAGGCAGGGGACTGAGGCTACTTTTAACAGAGGAGGGCGGAGTGACGGGGCAGGAGTGCCCAGTGGCCTGTGCCCGAGGTTCAGCAGAGCCACATGGGCCACATCCGGCTCTGGCTTTGCTCGATGCTTCGACATTCCAATGAGATAAGCTATATTCTAAACAATGCGGTCACTAAAATGTGAGCTATGTTGCTTTGGAAACCCTAAAAAAGAAAAAAAGAAGAAAAAGCCCAAGAAATCCAAGCGTAATCCATGTACTCAAAGGGGTCGGGCAACGGGTCAGAGCCAAGAGGCGCTGGGCAAGGACTGCTGACCACCACTGCCCAGGGGCAGGCTCTGCTGACCCTGCTGCGTGGACGTTCCTGGTCTGGGCAGCGACTGCAGCTTTACTGGAAGACATCTAGCACGAACCATCTGGGTCACTGTGCATCTGGCGTGGGTCAGCCTGAAGAGGCAGCTGCGGCTGATCTGTGCGGGCCCTGGCTTCCCCGGCAAAGTACAGAACAGAGTCCTCACCCCAAATTATAAAGCCTTCCAGCACCCCCTGGGCTTCATCCAGACAGGAGAGCGAGCGCTTGGCTCCCAGGAACACTGGCACAGCCTACCCATCAAAAGAAAAGCCACAGGCCACCCATCGGGTAACACGGTGCCAGAACCACTCTGGGGAACTGTGGGCTTTGAGGCATCTCAGAAGCAGAGGCGTGCTTGGGGTCCTAGCCCAGGAGGCCCCCCAAGCAGATCTGAGCCCTTATCCAAACATCCCTGCAACTTGCAGATACTGGACAACGTGGTGGAAAACGCTGGACTCGGGAGCCTGACACGTAATTAAGGAGATGCTGGTTAGGGGGTGGTGTGTGTGGGGGGTAACAGTGCAGTCAGGCCAAGGCAAAGTCTGACGGGTACCATTTTACAGAGAGCTGTTTGGATGAGCTGGCCTGTGTTCAGAAGCAGGACCCACCCGGGGCAGTGCCCCCTGCCACGTACTCACTATTCTCCGCAAACACCTAAAACCTAGCCCTGCCTTTCACCTCTGTCCCTCCAGGCACCTCTCAGCTGCTTCTTCAAGATTCTTCTGCAAGAGGAGCTGCAGATGAGAACATATGGTCACCACCTCTGGGTTCTGCCTTGAATGGCAACCTGTTTTTAAACAGCATATATGTCCTCATGGTTCTCCCCCGCCCCCCACTCACTTATCCACACCACGGTTAAGTACAAGGGGGAAAAAAAAAAGTCAGGACCCTGGAAAGGAAAATATTATAAATAGGATAACCACGAGGTTATAGCTACTGAGAAAGCACTCAGCTTGACTCTGAGCTTCCCAGCAGACAAGGCAAAAAGGGAACATGAATTGTTATCTGGTTGTGGACAGACAATGCTTACAAGTTCTGCAGGGGAATCGAAGCTTGTCCTGATAGCAAATCTTAAATCTGTCACAGGTGGCAATCTCCTCCCACATCCATCAAGCCAGCCAGCCTTCATTTCAAGAGTTTTCCAACAAACGCAGAAGCGACTGTGCATAAGGTTGCTTCTTGAAAAGGACCTGCAAACATGCCACTCGGAGGCCCGTCTGGGAGGACGACTCTACAGGGCTAAGGGGACTTGCCTCCCTCGCGGTGGTTCCGCTTCTCCGGGCCAAAGACTCAACGCACCTGGAGTGGCAGACGGTGGCATGTGCCCAAAGCCGCCCCTGCAAACAGCCCTGCTCCCTGCTCCCGGCCCGACTGCTGAGTCTGTGCTAATCTCTCTTCCCAGAGCAGAGGTGTCGGAGACGCAGGAACCTCCAGCTCCCCCCAGGCACAGCCCCCTGCCCCCACCAGTGTGGTACCGGCCAGACTTCTCGAGTGGCATGGGGCACCGAATTCGTGCCTGGCCCCCTGCCAGCCTAACGGCACTGGCTGGCTTCAGTTTTAAGGCCGATTCCAAGCTGGCATAGACTTTCTGTTTTGTTTAAGGAAAAGAAAACAGAATAAAACCCAGAAGGCAATACTTGGATTAAGGGATGCCTATTAAAAACATGTGCGAGAGATCCAAATCCGGTAAAGGAAAAGGAGGGGCGACAGAGGGGGAAATTAACTTTCTACTATGAATCGAAAGCAGGGAGCGGGCGAAGCACCGAAGCCGCAAAGGCTAAAGGTCAGAACAGGAACGAACAGCCTTGGTCGGGGTCCTCCCCACCTGTGGAAGGCAGCGTGACCTCCTGTCCTGCACACCAGTCCCCACAAAGCCTCACGGTCCTCACTCAGCCCCGGGGCTCAGTCCCTGGGTGCCTGGCCCACCTGCCCCTCATCCGCCCAGACTTGACCTCCCAGCCCCAGCTCGTGCGGCTGTCAACTGGCCCCTGGTCTCTCTGTGCGTCGTGGCCCTCACGACTGAGCCAGTGGCGTCCCCGGGGATGGCACCTGCTGGCCCAGGACGGCCGGGTCCCCGCACCCGGTGCGCCAATTCCAACCTGTAAGATGACATGTGCAGGGGGAAGCCTGCGCCCTTTCAGCCTCAGACCACCTTCCTGCAGCCGAGACCAGAGGCAAAGTCGGGGGGCCAGGGCCTCCGGCTGGCGGCTGCCTCCCTGCCACTGGGACACCTGTGACTTCTTTTTTTCTTGTAAATACCTTATTTACTTATTCATGAGAGAGAGAGAGATGGGCAGAGACACAGACAGAGGGAGAAGCAGGCTCCATGCAGGGAGCCCGATGTGGGACTCGATCCCGGGACCCCAGGATCATACTCCGGGCCAAAGGCAGGCACTAAACCACAGAGCCCCCCCGGGGATCCCCGTGATTTCTTAAGCTTACAGAGGATCAGCGCCTGATGAGGCCAGAGCAAAAGCTTCATGCAGCAGCGGCAGATGCTGGAACAAGGTAAGGCCGGGCCCCAGAACCCGTGGTCCTCCAGGAAGAGCTGGTGGCCCTCCTGCTGCCCCGCCACCCCGCCCGGCGCCTGGCAGGACAGGAAGGTACCTTCTCCAGGGGCCGCGCTGGAGCCCATCACTCCCTGCAGCCCCGGGCGCTCCGGCCGCTTCTCCTGGGCCAGGGCTCCTCCCCCGGTGTCCCACGCTAAAGCAGCGACAACTTACTCACTGGCAGCGTCCCGCTCACTCTCTTTTTCCTTCTTCCACTTCCCTCTTCCTTCCCCTCCATTTGGTCCAATCCTTGACCTGGTCGCTTAGGAAAGCCCAGGTGACTCATCGAGCACCAGCACGATGTGTAACAACAGGCACGTCACCTGCTCGCATCCCATTGCTGCAGGACACAGCTGCCGGGTCTCCCTGGAGCCGGCCTGTGACAAGGAGCTGAGCTGGCCCCCAGTCACTCATCGGGGCCCTGCCCCACGTCCCAGCGCCAGAAGGGGCCTCGCTGCGGCAGGAGCCTCCTCCTCTTGCCTGGAGTGGGAAGGAAATGAGGAACGAACCAGACGTCCTGTTCTCTCTCTCCCTGCATCATTTCTTTGCAGGAAATAATCTGATGTCCTGGGATGTCCCATCCTTCTCTGTTGTCATCCTGACTTGTATTTGCCCCGTGCATACCACTGACTGACCGCCACTCCCCGCCCCATAAGTGCTCAGACGTGCCCAAACTCCCGATGTCATCTTGGGGCCTCTCCTGCCCCCCTGCCCACTGGCCTCCCTCCGCTCTCACTGCGGGGGCCCGGCCTTCCCCTGACCTTCAGCCTTTCCCTCCCGCCTAGGCAGCCCCTCTCCGGCCTTCTTTCCTTCTTGAGCTGGGTTTCCCTCTCGCAATTCATTCACTCCCAGGATTCAGCCGAACCTTTGTCAGCGTTTCCGGGGAGCAGTCCCACAGATGGTCGGCAGGTTGTAAGAGCAAAGCGTTCCAGCAGATCCACGGGCAAAGGACTGCTCAGAGGCCTTGGCACGTGAGTGCCCGGGGGCTACGGCACAAGGCTTTCCAAACTCAGGTGATGACAACACCCTGTCCCCCTGAGCCCACTTTGGGAAAGGCTGCCCACAGGCTAATGGCTCCCAAGTGTGCGTGGCAAGCCCCAGCCTCTGTCCTGATGGCCACAGGCACCTTCCCACTCCAGCCCATCCCAGCTCCTGGGTGTCCCGCCTCTGCAGCTTCCCAGTTAAAGTTGGCTGATGATAAGCACCAGCTGATTCAGGCCCACCGCCCTCTCTCAGTGCCCCTCCCAGCCCTGCCACCATCTCTCCAAAACAGCTTCCTAAGGTGTTTTTTTTGTTTTTTTTTTTTTTTTTTTTTTTTTTTTTTTTTTATGGGGGAGGGTAGTGGGGTTTGGCCACCAGCCATTTCCTCTAGACCTTTACATCTATAAAGTGGCCAGATTCATCTTTATGAAGCTGTCATCAGATAACCACCCCCCCACCCCCACCCCTGGCCAATGACTTTATTTGTAGGCAAGAAGGGAATCACTAAAGTATGGCCTTCAGGGCTCTTTTCTCAGTGCCCCACAGCCTTGGCAGCCCCATCTGGCTCCTCATCCCAACCAACTATACTGCCAAGCTCTCCTCTGAGCTCGCCCTGCCCTTTCCTGCCCTTCCCTCTATCTGTGATGTCCTTCCCTTCTTCTCAGCCTCACAGCGTCCCACCTGTCCTGCTGGGTGCAACTCACACATGTCACCACAACTCTGACGTCTTTCCTACCCCATCTGGCACTTTCCTCCTCGGCCTATACGGTTTGTCTTACGCCTGCACCCCTGGCACAATGCATCGCAGGGGGACGCAGATACCTCCCGCCCACCCGTCAGACCGTGAATGGTCACGTGGATCCCCAGGGTCAGTACCGACTAGGAAACACAGGGAAGTTGACTGAATGAATGAAACAGGGACACTGGAAGCCTGGAGGCACGTCCCCACTGGAATGCCACTACTGTTTCCCTTGGCCTCTCTGCCTACTTCAACTGCACCCACTCCTTGTTTTAAAATTACATTCAGGGATCCCTGGGGGGCGCAGCGGTTTAGTGCCTGCCTTTGGCCCAGGGCGCGATCCTGGAGACCCAGTATCGAATCCCACGTCGGGCTCCTGGTGCATGGAACCTGCTTCTCCCTCTGCCTGTGTCTCTGCCTCTCTCTCTCTGTGTGTGTGACTATCATAAATAAATAAATAAATAAATTAGAAATAAGTAAATAAATAAAATTACATTCAGTCCTGCCTTATTGATCCCCACAAGGCCATAGCATCATTCATTCCCCTTCGACCACCGCCCCCCGCCTGGACTCACACTCACTGACTGGGAGAAACACCTGGGGAACCGATGAGGGAGGAAGACACAGGCTGGTCAGCAGGGCTCCCACCCAGGGTCCTCAACCTGACAACTGCCCTCAGCTACAAGTTAGTAAGCGTCCTGGAGCTTTGTTCTGAGAAGGAGGTGGTGATAGGGGAGCTGGTTTAAGTGATGGGAGCAGATGGAAGCACGTAATCTGGATCCCGGAGGCCGGGATTCAGAGCTTCCCCTTTTCCTAACTGTGTGAGTTGGCAGGAATTAGGTAACTAGTCTTGTTCTTTGGCTTCCTAATCAGGAGACTGAAACACTGTAATACTGTTATCTTACAAGTGGTTAAGGACACTGGTTAACACACGCAAAGTGCCCTGTGCAACACTCAGTAAACAGTAAGTTCTCAAGGAATGTTTGCCACCATCATCACTGTCATCCAGCCCCTTCCAGCTAGGATGCCAGGAGTCTGGATTTTTCTAGGTAGGGATGAAGCTGATAGTCTTGAATGGGTGAAGGTGGGAGGTACTGGGGCCCTGCAGGCAGGGAGGAATCTGAACCCCGACCTATCAGTTGACTCGTTCTCCCATTCAGGTGTTCCCAGCAGACTGGCTCCTACTGTCCACCTCCAGGCTTGGGGGCTATTCCTTCCTTTGGAGAAGTGACCTAAGAATTCTCAACCCTCAGACAAGGGCCCTGAGGACCAGGGCAGCAGGGAGGGAGGATTGAGTCAATGGGACACTTCTGCCCCAGGTCCATGTTCAAAAACCATCCTGTCACCCTGGTCCACACAATCTAGAAGGGAAACCACAGCAAGCAACCACGTGGGACAACTTTCATTTGGAGCCACTGAGTCAGGCAGCATGGCTTCAAAGGCAAGGGCTTTGTTCCAGAGTCTGTCGACCAACCGACGACAGGGCTGCCTTGGCCATGGGGCGGGGGTGGAGGTGGGTAGTAAAAAGGGCCCCCAAATTAAATCTAAGCCAGCTGACCTCAAAAGCTGGGAACTCGGAGTCAAGCTCACAGTCTTGGCCTTAATTTCTCAAGTGTTAACACAGCTTCTAGCCTTCAGAGTTTGTTTTTAATAACTCAATCGGTCCTTTCACGTCAGGAATGTGACCTTCCCTCTGCAAAGCCCAACACTCACAGCGATATTATTTTACAAAGATGTTAGAACAGATTCGCCCAAAGTCACATTTTCACACTGCCCACTTGTCAGCCTGTATGAAAGCAGTCTCAGGCATCTCCCAATGTTCTAAATGCTTTTCTTCATCTGATGCTATCAGTCAAGGACTGGGAGCAACTGGGAATAAAAACCAGGCTCCCCCCTACCCTGCCCTCCACACCCCACCCCCACTGATTCACAGAGCTTGGGTATTAACTCTTTCTTTTCCTGAGCCACAAATCAAAGCCCAGCAGTAAAGGCCAAAATGAAATCAAACTCACATTTTTCTAAAACTACCAGATCAGCACATTAAAAAAAAAAAAAAGCCCCTCAATAAGAATGGAATGGATGTTTCATTTGTTCGGAGCATTTTTCTGCAGACCCCACTCCTGGAGCACAGAAGCCAATCTCACAACAACCGACCTGGAAGTCCAACGGCCAAAGGGATGGCCATGGAGACGTGGGCCAGCTGCTCCAAAACATCATGAGACAGGATGAGAGAGGAGGCGTCTAAATATGGAAATGCATTTCCAAAATAACAAGAATGAAAAGAATGGATGGACCCTGTGATCTCCACTGGCAAGGCACAAAATACACACGCCTGATGTGCAAGCATCAGAAGGACCGTGATACAACAGCGTGGGCGGGCGGGGAGATGATGGGCAATTGTGCTTTCCCTCTCCACCCTGATTTCCCTGCATCCTGCTGTTTCAAATAAAAAGTACATCATTATAAGACGAAATACTCAGATAAAATCCAAGTAAGTGTATCTTGAAACCAGTCGACCAAAGTCAGGGGGCTGGAGTCCGCACTGCCGCCCGTGGCTTTGCATCAAACCACACACGTATGCTTGGCTGACCACAGATTCTCGGCTCCTGAGCACAAGGTTTGGGGGATTTTCATTCACTCACGTCTGACTGCCACCCAGGGGAAATACAAACCCGGCACATGGTCGCCTTATTCCTGCCACCGCTGCTCTTAGGTTACTCTGTTCTGTGGGTGACCCCAGAATCACTGTAACCAGAAACCTGACAGGCTGAGCTGAGCTGATGGAGTGGGGCCTCGCAGTCAGGGTCCCCTCCCCACACGGGCCACCAGCCAGCACTGCAGCTAGAGGGGGTGACAGTCCCATAGATGAGGAGATACTTACCCAAATTATTGTGTGCTGGGGACATTGGATTCGGGGAGAGGTTTGGAGAACCTGCGGGATGAGACACAGTTGTGAGAACGAAGAGAACATTCTTGGCTCAGAGAGCCAAATTACTGAACGCTTGCCTCAAGATGGGGCAGCTCAACGCAGCAGGAAGAAAACCCTGAGCTGAGCCTCCTAGGCCCTGCAGGAGCCCCGACGCCGTGTCCTTGCTTGACCCTCCCTCCCTGGGTCCCAGGCTTTACCCGTGGGATGAAGGGATGAGCGGACCACCTCAGAGGGGTCCCTGGGACCCGATGGGGTGAGGGCCCCACCCGAGCCCATGGCACAGGGCACAGAGCCCCCAGGAAAATGCCCCAGCAGGGACGGACCTCACCCCAGCCTCACTCTGAGGCCACCAGCAGCACAGAGAGGGCTGCAGCTGCCCACCTGGCCTGGAACCCCAATCTGACCCCTTCCCTGGGTCTCGGGATGCTCGAGCTGCCTCAGGAAGGCTGCACCTCTGCTGCCCGAAGACGCAGGACATGCTGTCCGAGGCCTGGAGCCCAGGCTACCGATCCCCCTGCCCCCCACCTCCCGTCCAGCCCGCACTCCCAGAGAGAAGCGCGGCCTCGGCCTTCGGAAATGCGGGGCTCATCCTGTCCCTGCCCTGGGGGCCCTTCTGCAGTCACAGCCCCGTGGGGTGTACGACCCCCTCCTCAGGGCCCCCCACACAGGTGCCGTGGGCTATTTGTGCGGGTCTGTTCCTGCTCCCCAGCTCAGCTCCAACCTCCCTGGGGCGAGGCATGAGCCATGGGTTTCTCTGCTCCCCCAGAACCCCATCCACCAGGGGAGATCAAAGAGTCCTGGAGCATAAGGGCTCCCCTACCGCCCTGGAGTCTGGCTAGGTGACAGCAGTGTCAGCTACCGGATTTTAGCAAAGTGGTCTAACCTCTCGGAGCCTTGATTTTTTTTTTTTTCCCCTTCTCAGGTATAAGACAGGGATACGACCATCCATTGTGTGATTTGTAGACGTGAAGTGTGGTCAAGCATATACAAGTGACTGCACCATGACTGCACACAGCAGGCACTCAATACATGCTGGTTTCCCGTTTTGTGGCAGCCCAAATCACAAGAGGGTCCGCGAAGGCCTGGCCTGGAAGGGCATGTGGTGTGTGTCTGGGGGGCACACAGGGCCAGACAAGGTGGTCCTTGGACCCCAACTAGGACACTGTCACATCTCAGCTGCCAGGACAGCAACTCGACTGGTTTCCAAATGGACAACTTTGAGTTAAGAAGAGAGGGGAAGCTGGAGACCCCCACCCATCCACCCACTGGCTGGGGGGGGGGTCCCTAAAGTCCCTAAAGCCCCGTGTCTATGACTGACAGATCACGGATGTCCACACAGGGCCCTGCAGGTCCACTGATGGGAGGAGAGGGAAAACGATGAGGGGACAGCGAGAACGGGGCAGAAAGGAGGGAGGAGAAGTGGGGGGCGGGGGGGGGGGAGAGCCGAGGAGGGGGCGCGGCTGGCTGTGCATTCTGTACTCAGACTCTCTCCGGTCTGCTTTCTCAAGCAACAGTCATCATTCCACAGAGAAGGGACAGCAAGGAGGGGAGAGAAAGAGCAAGAAGAGCAGTGCAGCATCTGAAGAGATGCTGCTGGGCCGGCCTCTTCCCACACCAGCCCTTCGGAGCTGCGAGCCCGAAGCGGCTGTTGGCCTCAGCGCAGGAGGCCGTCGATGCATGCCAGCGGGTTCAGGCCACCCCCTCGCGGGCCATGTGCTAGACCCCCAGGTGCCACGACACCCGGCTGGGTATGGAGCAACTGTGTTTACGACGAATGGGCAAGTCTCCCTCGTGCTTCTTTCCGGATCCGCACAGCCTATCTGGGGCTGTGTGCAGGGCGGGGGGCTCTGCTGCAGGTAGGGGCTCCCTGTGCACCAGGCACGCCCCTACCATCGGGAGGGAACATCTGCTCGGCTCCCCCCTCCACCCTCCTCCACCTCCTCCTCCTCGCCCAGCCACACGCAACACGGTGTATGTTCCATGTGGCAGCTGAGGTTCAATTCAAGGAGCCTCTGGTTTGGAGCCAATTTGGTCCCATGACAAATGACGCGGGAACATCTGGAGATGTGGCTGGAGACAACTGGGCTGGGGCCCTCGTGGCAGGAATACACAGATCGTGTTTGGTCCCTGCATAAAAAATAGATGCTTCGGGGGGCTTCCACCGGCGAGGACCCTGCTTCCTGGAGGACTCGGGCTCTCCTGAACTGTGTCGGTGCTCGAGCCCACCCACCACCCCACTGCCAGCAACGTCTCACTGGGGCACAGACTCTGCGTGAAGCCTGAAGTGACTCCCGGCCACACTTGAAGCCTTGAATGATGATGGTCTTCCTGCCTCGTCCCCACTTTCCAGCCACGCTGGGCACTCGCCACCCCCGGAATGCACCGGGCTGTCCCGCCCACGCCCCCTCACGCCCACCCACCATGACTCTGCCTGGCATACCCTTCACCTGCCCTCATGGCTTGGCCAACACCCACCGGCTCCAAGACTCAACTCAAGAGAGACCTATGCGGTAAGGTACTTGCCCACCCCCAACACCGCCTCCCCAGCCTGGGGCAGGTGGGCCTCCCTGGGGCCCAATGCCACAGGTGTCCCCCATCAGGGCATAAGGAGATGGCACAGTAACTGCCAGTTGTCTTCCTTAAAACTGAGAGCAGCTCAGGCCCCTCCTCTCCCTCCCAGCGCCCGGCACACCACCAGGCACACAGGGGCTGCTCCACGAAGGCGGGATAGAGGGGGAGAGGCAAGGGGCGGGGGGGAGAAGGGAGGGCGGGCACTCAGGGTTAGGACTGACCTGCGTCCATGCTGTGGTTCATCTGGTGGTCACTGGTCTCTCCATCTTCACTCAGGTAGCCAGGGGGTGGGGTTTCTGGGAATCAGAAGGAAAGGCGGTTCACTGAGCGGCCTCCGTGGTTTGGCTCCGAGGCCCCCACTGCACTCATCACGTGTCCACACCCTCCGCCAGCAGCAGGTGCTGGAGGAACTGTGGGCCCCAGAACAAGGGCACCAGGGGTCCTCACACCCTTTGACCCCCAGCTCCTTGCCTGGATTGCGACCACTTTTGCTCATGCTGCCCTGACTGCCCAGGCTAACACGCCTGTTCCTAGAGCCTCTGCCCAGCTAACTTCTCCCCATCCTGGAAGGTCGGGGCTAAGCCCACCCCTCCAGGGAGGCCGTGCACTTGCCTCAGCCTTACCCGTCTCTCCTCCCAAGGGCACACGCCTCATGCTGCCCCTTGGCTCTGCCATCTACTCCTGCACAGACACCTTGCTCCTCGTCGTCCCTTTAGGGGACATCCTGGCTTCCCCAGCACGCTGCACGTTCAATGACAGCAGCGGCTGTGATCCCTTTCTCTGGAGGACCCCAGATCATGACTTAGTTCCCTAAGGTTTGCTCAGTGAGCCCAGTGACCTTCCCCCCGGGGGGCCAGAGCCACCTGTGAAGGACCCGGAAAGGCCAGACTCTCCGAACGCTCTGCCCCCACGCAAGGGCCTGTGGTCAACCTGGCTCGGCACAGAGCACTCACGCGGGGCGAGAGGCTCCTCCAAGCCGGAGCGCTCTCCCTGCTCTCACTCTCGGGAAGGCAGGCAGCAGGATTCCTAGGCTGGGACCAGCCCAGGCGCTGCCAAGCAGTTTTCCTGGCTGCCCTGGTGCTGGTGATTCACTCATTATTTGCATGTAAATGAGGGGCTTCCAAAAACATCTGCACTGACAGCTGAGCCCCCTTGCTCCCCCAGCAGGAAAAAGTTCACTCGGGCCTCCGCCCCCACCCAGGCTGCAGCCCGCACCAGGCTTACCTACTTAGGGCCCCTTCTCCGCACTGGCTGCCTGGCCCTGGCTCCCCCTCGGCTCCCCCACGGCTCTGCGGGCCCCCAGACCCTCGGGGGGATCCTGCTCAAACTCCAGCCTCGGCCCGCAAGGGCGGTGAGAGAAACACAGCGCTGCTATTTCCGCTTCCAAAATAAATGACTGCACGGAGCCCGGGCGGAAGGGTCACGCCGCCGTCAGCCGTGCCAAGGAAAGCATCATTAGCGCGCGCGGAGCCAAAGCCACGGGTCCTCTCCCAATGGGTGTGCGGGTCTGAGTCAGGGGCCCTTGGGCCAGTGCTGTGTGCAGAGGGGGGACGGCCGAGGAGGGCCCGCAGAGATGGGGGGCGGCCTGCACGCCCCGAGGCCTACCTGGAATATTGCTCTGGGGCTCGATGCCCGCGGGGAAGTTAGTGTTCTCAGGGATGGAATGGCTGTAGTCGTCCAGCGGGGGGAACTCGGCCGGGATCTCTGTGTGGCGTGGCACCAACACGGGAGGTAGAACTTTCCGGAAGAGCAGAGGCAGATCAGTGTCAAGGCCAGGCTGGCATCAGAGCCCTCCGAGCACCGTATGTGCGCCCGGCAGCCCTGCACCCGGGGAAGGGGAAGGACAGGCAGGTGGCCGCAGACACCCCCGACCGCCACCACCAAGAGGTGGCGCCTACCTGGGGTCTCTACCCTCTGATAGTGGTAGGGATTCACGCAGACCTCGTCCTTCTTCATGTTGAAGGCGAACTCACACAGCTCCATGGCCCGCAGCTCGTGGTGGCTGTGCAGGTCGGGCCATCGCCACAGGCGGCAGTAGATGACATGCGGGAGCCCCTTCCGATGGGACACCTGCAGCCGGCCATCCAGGGACCTGTCGGGACGGTGAGGGGCCAAAAGAAACAGCAGAGTGGATTTGGCTTGTGTTCCCCCCGAGATGAGCCCGCACGGCTGCCTCCAGGGAGCTTGCTGGAAGAGCCTCAGGAAGCCCTCCCCGCTGTTCCCCCAAAAGCTCTGAGCCGCACAGGGCCCAGGGACCAGAGAATCCTGTTAGCTGGCACTGGCGGGAATCCCAGGAGAGGAACACAGAGGCCCACTAAGGAAGGCCCAGGGCCTCCCAGGGCCTCCTCAGGCTGGCAGGGTGGACCTTGACCGCACCGGGCCCCGGAGTGGGTTCTCCAGCCCTCAACCCCCCACATGAAGGAAACAGCACTTGAATCACGTTCTGAGAAGGTCCACGGGTTGGGCCGAGGGGGTCAGGACTGAGCAAAAAAAACGGGGGTTCTTTAGGTAAGTGTTTGCGTGAGGATGACAGATGCTGCGAGGTGACAAAGCACAGGCTGTGTCTAACCCCTCCCAACACTCACTCAGGGTTATTACCCCCAGCTCCATGTCAGAAAACAGCAAAAATCCTTTAGTTGGTATTTGTGATGAAGGAGGGAGGGAGGGAGGGCAATTATAGGGAATTTTGGATGGTTTAACATATGCCAACCTCTCAGGAATCCCTTTCCGGTGGAGGGTCGTCTGCAGGGGTCACATCCATAGAGCCCCCCCCCCCCCCCAAGTTCAGAGCCAAGGCCTGAAGGGTGGTGCATGAGCTGAGCATGAACAGAGCCTCCAACTCTATATCGGGCTCAGTTTTGCAACTGTCCCCAGCCCGGCTGGTCCTAACACCACTGCCAACAACCGTGCCCTATCCCTGTGCAAATGACGTCCTCTGTGCTGACCTGGCCTCTGAGCAGCTGTGACCTGGCACCCCCACCTCTCAGGCCAGGCCAACACGTGGTCCCCGACCGGCAGTATGGGTCCACAGAAGTTTGTCAAAAAGGAAGAATCTCAGAGGCTTCCCCAACTTACTAAGTCAGAACCTTCCTCTTTGCAAAACCCCCCAGGTGATGTGCATGCAAAGAAAGGCAGGCCGAGCAGTGGTACAGGATGGGGCGGCTGGGAGCTCAGGAGTGCAGGTACGCCGACGGCCCTGAGTAAGGTGGGAGGCAGGAGGCTTCCGAAGAGCATGACAGTATCAGATGGGTCAGGGGTCTTGTTCACACAGGCCTTTACCTAAATATTTTCTGAGCTCCTATTATGTGTGGCACTAGGGGACACAGTGGTGAGGGAAGAGATGTCACAAACAGACCACAAAGTGGTCCCTGCTCCCACGGAGCTTCTAGTGCAATGGACAAGACCAGTATTAATGAAACGATCATACGCAGCTGCAGTCACAAACCATGCAAGTGTTCTGAAGGAAAAGTGCAGGGACACCCATAACCCTGGGGACCTTGCTTTACTGACGGGCTGGACAGGGTATCTCTGCGCGGCTAATGGTTGGCCTGAAAGTCCGAAGGACAAATAAGAACTAACGAGGCAAAGGGGTGTGGGAGGAAGGCGTTCCAAGTAGGGGGAAGATCACGTGCAAAGGCCCTGTGAAGGGTGGAAAATACGGGAAGGAGGGAGAACAGAAGGAAGGCCAGAGCGACTAGGGAGGAGAGAGGGTGAGAATTGGGCATGGCAGTGGGCAGGGCAGGCTCTGCAGGGCCTCAGGAGCCTTTTTCCTAAAAGCCAGAGGGAGTCCCTGAGATGTTTAAGCTGAGTGTGTGCACGGGTGTGACACGAGACAGGCCCCGTGAGAATCCCGGCATCCGGGACAAGACGGAGGGCCGTGGGGCTGGATGACGAGTGCAGGTGCACGTGAATAAAGAGGTACACAACGGCGGTGGGACTCCTCTCCCTCCAAGAAGGCCCATCCAGGCCACCATCCCACCAGTCAGTGGGTGCAACTTTTCTTAATAGCTGGGTGGGGCCAGTGGAGAAGCATCTGCAAGCTCTCCCTCCCCTCTGCCCCCAGCCAGGACTGAGGGCACCCATTTGCCTGAATCAACAGAATTTATGGGCACTCTGTGAGGGAAGGCCTGGTTAGATGCAAACCAGAAGAGAGAGAGAGAGAGAGAGAGAGAGAGAGAGAGATGGGAATCCAATCAAAGTCTCTAAGCCACCGGCCTGGGAACGGGGAAGGGACAAAGGTTAGAGCAAGTCTTAGTTACAGGGATTGACAGGGAGCTGCTGACGGAGGGCGTCTCAAAGGATGTAATTACCTCCCTCCCGTGGGGCCCTGAACCAAGGAACCCCTCCAGCCAAAACACAGTAATTACCACGCAGAACAAGAAAGGACAGCCTGGAACTCCCCGGCCCCCCACCCCGGCAGCCTCCCCCAGGTAGAGGACGACTACGGGATGTGGGGTCATGCAGCCTGGGGTCAAAATGGGGTTCTCCTCTCCCAGCCTGAGGTCTGTGGGATGCCCCGTCAGCTGCTTCATCTATAAAATGCAAACATCTCCCCTCACCCGTGCAGCTCAGTACCCCCTGGAAATGCCCTGCGAGGCACCACCCCGTGGGCGGGTGTTAGTGCTGCGCACTCAGGAGCCCTGGGCAAATGGAGTGAGTTATAGGGCTGAGGAGGAGACGGAGGGAGGGTGGGAAGTGATGAGTGGAGGGAAAGTTACTCAGCTGCTCCCACTCTCCTGCGAAGCCTGCAGATGAGGGCCGTGGCCACGTTCACTCTTCAGACGTTGATAAGAGCCCAGCCCAGAGCCAGCTGGGCACTGTGGCTGCCCCTCCAGGGGGAGGCCCTGGGGAAGGGCTCTGGAGCGCAGCGAGGGAGGGTTGTGGCTACGGAGGGAGCCCTCCACCCCCCCCCACCTGTGATTGAAGGGTGTGACCCTCTTGTTTTTAAAAATAACAATAATACAGGGCAAGAGGCGGGGTGGTGAGGGACGACACAAGAGCCGGGTCTCAGCTTCCACGGGGCAGACAGCCCAGGAGCATGACCAAAGGCCAAGCTTCTGACAACTCTGTACCTGGGCCAGAGCCTTTAGGAAGGGAAGGTGTTGGGGACAGGATGCTCTGGGTGCTCCTGATGAGGAGAGGCCTTTACACACAGCCCTGACTTCGGAAGTCCCCAGAACAGGGCACCTTGCTCAACAGTGACTGGAGTGGACCTAGGAACTCACACCTGCTCAGGGACCTGCGAGGGCACCGAGGCAGAAATGGGGCGGCCGTGTAGACATGCAGCTCTGGCACGACGCAGGTGACAAGGAGCAAGGTCTGGGTGTGAGGTGGGCTGGGATGTGGTCGCTACGGGGTTTTGCAGTTGAGGGATGGGAAGGAGCGTTGAGGTGGCGGAGGACAGGTTTATTGCACCTGTAGGTTGGGGACTTCGGTTTGCCAGTTCCTCGGCCAATCCTTTCTGCATTTCATGGGCTGTTTCCTCTCGAGGATAAAGTGCTTGGCTGTCTCCCTGAAGAATTATGGCATGAAAGGCTCCAGGCAGGGAGGAAGGAGGAGAGAGGAGAGAGAGGAGAGGGAAGGGGACATGGGGGTAGAAGAGCGCGGTGGAGGGAAGGAAGAGAGCAGAAAGGGAGGGGTGAGGAACAGAGGAAGGGAGGAGAGAGGGGAGGGTAAGAAATGTCCTTCCACCAAATACAACCAACGGCAAGGGTGCATCTATCTCTGTCCTGCCCAAGGTAACAAGTAGAAGAGCGCACACAAACACGGAAAGGCGGCCCAATGGGAAGAGACCTCGGAGTGGAATGAGCGGAAACAAAGCCAACCTAGCAGAGGAAGCCAAAAAAAGGTGATTCCATTTGTGCCTCAGAACCCGGGAAAGACTCAAGAATTGGAAGCACCACGCACTTCTCCAGCTGAGGCGAAAACAGGAGGATGGGTTGGAAGTGTACGGAAGAGACAGTGAGATTGGCTCCCCTCGCTGAGCCCCTCAAACAGGACACCCCCTCCCGAGGCATGTGAGAGACAGGTCTGCTCTCTGCAGAAAATGAGCCGGAGGAGAGCGGGGCTCTGGGTGGGACCACCAGGGCACAGCTAGGGTCAGGCGAGGGCTGGAGATAGGCTGTTGTGGACGATCTCTTGCTCCCTCGGTACCCAGGACAGTGATGGGCAGGTGCATGCCCCCAACCCTCACCTGTGGAGAAACAAACGGCCCAGCCCATAGTCACGCCATCCCGACATTTGGGGAACCCCTCCAACAAAACGGCCCTGTTCCTGCCAGCTCAGCCTACAGGGAAGCTCACCTGCCAATGCCAAACACAGCATTCAATCTGCTTTTTACAGCTTCACTCTTAAATACAGATGCCTACCAGAATCTTCCAACGTTTAAAGAAAGCCTCCAACAGAAAGCACAGAGACAGGAATAAGTGGGGGAGAAAGAGGAAGTCTCAGACCATGCAGGGAGCAGAGAAACTTGCAAACAAAATGAAACAAAAACTACTCTCTCAGAGGGACAAGATACTGCAACCCTAAAACCGGAACATTTACAAACTATTCTAAAAAAAAACTCTTAGGGGGGCGCCTGGGTGGCTTAGCTGGTTAAGCCCGTGACTCTCGATTTCACCTCAGGTCATGATCTCATGGGTTGTGGGATCGAGCCCCGTGTTGGGCTCTGTGCTGGGCAGGAATCTGATGGGGTTCTCTCTCTCCCTCTGCTTCTCCCCCCGCCCACTTCTCAAAAAAACAAAAACCAAAACCAAAAATACCCTCTTGGAAATAAATAATACAAATAAGGTAAAAATTGAGAGACTTGAGTTTTTCAGCTGGTATACGTGATGTATCAATTAAGTTTTTAAAGATCAAGCCCAGTAACTTCAAAGCAGTGTGTCAAGGGCAAAACCACTGAGAACCACACCAAAGGAGCCTAACGAGGTCCAGAAATAGTCGCGTGTATATGGACAGCTGATGTTCAACAAAGGGACAAAGACAATTGAGTAGAGAGAGGATTGTCTGTTCAACAAAGGGGCTAGGATGACTGGAGACCCATACGCGAGACAATGAACTTCAATCTACACCTTGCACCCTATACAAAAATGAATGAAAATGGGTCCTACTACAAAGCCTGGAAATAGACCTCCCAGAAGAAAACACAAGAAGGGATCTTTGTGACCTTGGCCCAGGCACATGTGCCTTGGATACCACCACAGAAACACATTCCACTAAAAAAGAAAGTTGGTAAATTGGACTTTCTTTTTTTAAAGATTTTATTTATTTATCCATGAGAGACACAGAGACAGGCAGACGTAGAGGAAGAAGCAGGCTCCTCACAGGGAGCCCGATGGGATCGCGCCCTGAGCCAAAGGCAGATGCTCAACCGCTGAGCTACCCAGGCGTCCCGGAAAATTGGACTTTCATCGAAATGTAACCTCCTGGTCTTTGAACAACATCGTCAAGAGAATAAAAAGCCGCAAGTTGGAAGAAAATATTTGCAAAGCCTGCATCTGATAAAGGACCTGCTCCTGGAGTATATAAAGAACTCCAAAAACTCAATATGAAGAAAACAAACAACCTGACTATAAAAACAAAAAAACGGGTTTGATTGGATTTTAAATGATTTGAACAGATGCTCCACAAAAAGATACAAGGATGGTAAACAAGCACACGAAATGATGCTCGACGCCACTAGTTATTAGGGCAGTGCAAATTTAAACCACGATGAGACACCACTTCATAATTGTTCAAATGGCTACAATTAGGGATTGTGCGACACGCTGGCGAGGTCAGGGAGGGCCTGGGACTTCCCACGCTGCCGGTGGGCACGTGTAAGGGTTTGACTACTTTGGAAAACACTTTGGAGGTTCAGAACAGTTCTTCAAAAGTTCAAAACATAAACCTACCACGTGATCCACCCATTCCACTAAGTGCTTCCTGAGAGACGGGAAAGCATCCGCGACCTTGCGTACGAACGTCCACGGCAGCTCTACCAGTAACAGCCCCAAACTGGAAGTTGCCCGATGCTGATCACCAGGTGAACGGACAGACAAACCAGGACATACCCACACGAAGGAACACTACTCGGCTGAAGAACGAGGGTCCTATCGATACACATAACACGGACTAATCTAAAAGCAGTTACGCCCAGGGGAAGAAGCCACGCAGGACTCCGCTGATGTCAAACTACAGAGTAACATAAAGGGAAAATGGAAACTTCTCTCAAGTGACAGGAAGCAGATCAGTGGTTGCCTGGGGTTGGAGGGAGGGATGGGAGTGGAGCCTGATGAGGGTTTAAAGGCTGCTGGTTCACAGGTAGATACAGATGACAACATTTCTCAAGCTGTTCACTTAAATATGTGTGGTTGGTTGTAGGTCGGTTACACTATTATTCAAGAGAAAGAAAGAAAAAAGGCTGCAAGAGCTTTGGGGCTTTGGACTTGGATAAACCTGGATCCAAAGACTGACCGTGCTCGAGAACCGTATAAACTTTATCAAACTGGCTCAGGTCTTGGTCTTCATCTTTTAGCAAAAATGTAAGCCCCTTTTTGCGATTGCTGGAAAGATCCAAGCATCCTCGGTGCAAAAAGCCTGTGGCATAGAGTTCGAGCACAATAAACGTAGAGGGAGCTCAAAAATACCAGCCCCCCCCCCCCACCTCCCCGGCTATGACAGCTGGGGGCACAGCCAGGCCAGCCAGAGAGAGGCTTCGATTGGCCTGGTGTTTCTAATTTCTGCAAGGCTTCTGTGCTCCTCGGCTCAGAGTGGACCCTCCACAGTGCCATGCCCCCAGGGGATAAGGCAAGGCTGGGTGATGACGACGGGACACCAACGTGTCCCAGTCACCAGGCTCCTCTCCTGGGATCACGCAGCAGTCTGCATCGGGCCACGACCAAAGACCAGCCACCTTGGCTGCCAGGCTGGGCCCCGATGGCTCTTCAGCTCACAAGCACGTGACCACCAGTGTGGCTTGGCGGGATTTTCCAGAAGTCATCTGGTCCATGCCCCAGCTTCGGGGCCCTTGACTTCTTCTTGTGCATCGGCAACTACTCCTCTTGGCTCCGAGTCCGGGCTGCCCAGAGCCAGCCCTGGCCGTATTCCTTCTCACTCCCTCCGTCCCACTCGAAATCCTCACCGATGCTTACTGAAGTCAGAATACTGAATCAGGGGTTTCAGCTGCTGGATCTGATTTAGCTGATGTGTCCAGTACACGCCCTCTCACAAGCTCACAGGGCGCCAGGCCCATGTTAAATAAATTTAATAAATAGGCCTTAATTCTGAGCCGATGTTACCATGAACATGCTCAGATGCAGAAGAGGGTCTATTTATGGCTCATTCTGCAAACTGGCCCAGTCCTTCCTTGTGGCCCAAAAACCAGTCGCTGGGGCTAAGCACACAGTCCCAAGGCCGGGCCTCTGGGCCTCCTCCCCATTTATGACGGAGATCTCTTCCCACACCCACTGGCTTCCTGATGAGAGACCTCCAAGTCTTTCTCCAGCAACCCTCTCCAGCTCCTCTGACAGAGGTTTTAATCCTTAAATATATTCTTCACCAGCCGAACCATTTCCTGTGGCAGGAAATTAGGTCTCCTCCCATTGGCTCCAAGTGGGACCCGTAAAGTGTCCCAAAATGGTGGTGGGAGCCACAGCCAAGGACGTGGCCAGAGCCCAGAGCCGACAGTAAGGCAGAGCAGGCCAGAGCGCTCCCGGGGGACAGGGTGGGCCGGGCCCACCGCCCACCACATGCCATCCACATCCTCTGCTGCCAGGGATCTGCTGCCCACAGCCAGCCATGGGCCAAAGGAAAGTACCAGAGGATGCGGACCTGGGGGTCCAGCAAAGGCCTGGGAGCAGAGCACGGAAGCTCCAGAAACGTGTCGAGATCTACTCGGCATAACCCATGAGCTAGGCACACCGCTGCTATGTGAGAATGCAAAAAATGGCCAGGCCCCAGTCCCCCCGGCCTCCACCTAGCTCGGAGAACCGAAGGGGTTTGCCACAAGTCCCGCAACTGCGTACGGCAGGCCCGGGACTCAAGCTCAGGCCAGTGCAGAGAAGGGGGAGAGAGGGAGGGCAAGCAGGGCTTCTTCTGCTGTCCCCCGCTGCATGCCTATCAGGGAAACCGACCTCTAGGCAATCAGCCAACACTGACTAAACACCTACCACATTCCAGGCATGAGCCGAGGAAGCCAACAAAAAGAAAATCTGTGAACATTATCCTATCTCAGTTGAAACTGATTTTATTTAACACACATAATACTAACCTTTCTAGCTTCTTTCAGAGATAAGCTTTCCTTTTGGACCTGCCTATTAAGCAGTAATAGTAACAACAGTGACAGAAGTTGCTACTACTACATGCCAGGCACCGTGCTGGTCTCTCAGTGACCGTGGCCGATTGAATTAGTCACCTTTGTCGGCATCCGTGCCCTTTGCTGGATGGCACCACTGCTCCTCCCACTGTGGGTGTAGGTCCTTGACTTTGGGTTAGGCTACTACGGACTAGCTTTGGCCCATGGAACATGAGCAGAAGAGCCAAGAGCCATCGTGTGTTTCTGCTTATCCTCTTGCACCTCGCCTTGAGAAGAGCTTCCCCCAGAGAAGCTGCCCCCTCCACCGGGGCCCGGGATTTCACACAGGGGGAGCAGATCTGCACAAGGCACCAGACCCAGGTGAGCCACAGAAGCCCGAGTCAGCACTAAAATGGCTGTTTCAAGCTGCTGAGCTTTTGGGAGCGATTGTTACTCAACACTAGCTGACAGATACGCCACCACCGGTCTTCCAGGGAAATGTGCAAGTATCCTTATCATCACATCCTGACGGAGAAGCAGAGCACTTACAGGGTTTCCCAACGTTGCTAAGGCCCGGGGTTGAAATAAAGTGAAGTCAGGCTCTGCGACGCTCTCTTCCTTAACCCTAAATGGGGCATAACAGCTATTTCCTGACCTTGAACAGGCCATGGAGAGAAGACTTAACCGTTTCAGAAGGACTGAGTTTCCGTTTGTGGAGGACAACCTGCCTACAGGCTTTCAGAGTCAGTTTGTATTGAATATGAAGTTACCGCAATTTCTCAACTACCGTCAATTTTTTGAAGTGGTTCAATCAGCACATTAACCCAAAAACCAAACCTCTGGTATCCACTTCATCTCAATTTATTCTGTACCTTTACATTTCCCCCCTAATATCTGCTCATCTTAGTGTAAGAAAATGGGGCTATTTCCCATCCCGGGGTTGCCAGTTAATACCACAAACCCACACCCACACTTCCCTGAATACAGATGCTGCAGCTGATAGGTCCAGTCCATGTGCTCTGAATGTTCGAT